>NW_027114461.1:264211-316132 GCF_000696795.3 Halyomorpha halys | reverse complement strand
ATTTTTATATTTACATTTACATATATAAAGGACAATAACCTTTTTAGTTAAATATTGCATTAACAAGTTGTTAACACCAAAAAAGAAATAAATGCAATCCGATAAATTTTTTTTATTACTGATAAAGTAAAATTTCTGCTATCTCTTCTCTAAAATTAATTTCTTTGTTTTGGTTGGAGAAAAAACTTTAGCTTATCTATCGCTTCATAAAAAGGTGTAAGGTTAGAATAATTTTTCTTTTTTTAATTTGTAACAAAACAAGTTCCTGTTGCGTATTCGATGGAAACATTATCCTAGAGATATCCTGATTATTATCATTCATTTAAAAAAAATATATGCTTTTTTTAAGAAGTCATTAAAACTTCTTACAAATCGATAGTGAAGTAGTCTTTAGATGCAGATAAAATTATTATATCATTTTTTTAATGATATAAATACATAAATTTTAGTTATAATTTTTTTAGTATTCCCGGTTTACTAGATACTTTCTCTATTTTTAACTTTAAGTAGAACTATCGAGGAGCTGTGAGGAAATACCTCTTTATTATTGATGTCACTTAGTTAACTTTACATTATGAAATAAATAATATAAGGGACAATAATATGAAAATAAATTAATTATTATATAATAAAATATTTGAGGTTATGAAAGAATGTTAGAATACTGTCTTCTGATCAATCTTCTCTAAACCATGCTGCATTGAAGAAGTGAAAGGATAGAATGATATAGGACAGATGTCCTAAGATAGTGGTTCGACTTTCAAGATGCATCTTTTTTTTTTAGCAATCCTTTTTAAATTTACTATTAATGTTTATACAATCTCTGTCAGACTGTCTCATTGTTGTGATAGACAGAAGTTTCACAGAAAGTTTACGTGGAAATGCACCCTTAGTCTTGATTTAATACTATCTTATAATTGTTTTTTTTATTAATAAATCTCATCCGTGAATTGAAGCACGCTGAAGTTTTGACCTAATTCTTTGTTTAAAAATAAAGTAGAACAAGAAGAAACAAGAGTTTGTTGTAACTTTGTTAGAGCTACTAAAGTACATCACGCTAAGTCACTAGTAATGTAGTGAGCGAAAATGCAACTTCAGGATATTAAATTTCTGTTAAGGAATCTTGTCACATAACTATTGCTAAAGAAGACAACATAATCGAATATCCGTATTTTGAAAGAGAGGTGTAATTCAATTAACTTAACACCTGTCACAGATCATAAGCAAAAGTAATTTCATAACATTCCATTCCGTGTCAGTCGCTGTTTGTTGGCTAAGCTAAACTCATCGCTAAATATATTAAAACATTGTTGATCTAAATTTATCTGAGGTAAAGATATTATTTAGTAAATATAATATATATGTATATAATATATATACATTCTTATTATCTTATTGTTATAAGGAAAAATAATTTATGATAAACCGTCGATCTGACCAGTTCTTAATTAAAGAAATTGTTTTCCTTAGAAATCATTTATAACAAAGATGTTAAGCTTCAAAATTCATTTCTGAATCTTAGGTTGAAAAATTTATGTAATGTAAGGAAATTTTAGTCTAATAATAGTTTGTAGTTAGAAAACTAAATTATAAACATATCGCTGCTTTGCTATAATAGTGGCACATCTGAGAAAAAAAGTTTTTTGATATATTTTTAAATAAATGTGTCCCGAAGATACTACCGCAGACAGGGGTTTCTCTATAAACCACGTTATAAACTATTCCTAGCTAGTAGTCAAGATGTAAACTTTCTTTGCTGTAATCTATATAATGCGCCAAATGTAATTTTTTTTTTTTTCATTTGTCTAACATGGCCGTATCTATATTTAAGTGTACACACATTATTATTTATTTAAATATCAAATATTATTTTCATATGCCCTTATTTAATTTAATTATTAAAAAATACTTACTAATTAGCTACACGAACTATTTATATAATTTGTCTTCCGTTGGTAACTATATTTTTTCATTTATGTAGTTCCTGATACAGCATGTAACCAGTTCCGTAACAATTACCATTAGGATAACAAGACTTGGATCCGATAATTGGTAACTGGATTAGTACTACTACTTCCGAACTCGATTTTAAATCAGATCAGGTCCGCTCGTGTAATAGCTGCTAGGTAGTTCCAATATGTTGCGGCCGAAGTTGTACTGTTACAAAATCTTATTTACTGTTTAATCGTCTGGTTAATCGTTTTATTATATATGGTGTATAATATTATAAAGTGTGATAAGAATCGATATCTTACAAATGTAGTGATAATATTGTGTAACATTAATATATTGTGCTAAAGATTTTTATGATATTTATATCCCCTGATTTAACAATCATTATACGGAATATTGTCGGTTATAGGAAAATTATTTTCTCCTTTTTGATAATCGGTACATGATTATTTCTGAGTACATTTAATATTTCTATTTAATCTATTATATTTATTTCAAATAAAAAAAAAAAATTAAATCTTTACTGCTACAACTCAATATTATTTATGAATACTATTGCCATTGTTTTCATTGATATTTTTTCTGTATTTATAGTAATTGTAGTTTATGTCAATATTAAGGCAATTGGAACAATTTTTAATCAGCTATAACTAGTTAATAAATTTATTTTTTGATATTTTACCTAATTATATTCAATATATAATTGCTCCTAATATTAGATGTTTATTTTATATTTTTAATTAATAATATATACATTACTCATTATATGTATTATAATTTTTATTTTATTCAATGATTCATTTATTAAATCCGCTTCTCTGGGTAATTATTTCTTGTTTAGAGAAACCAGTGACCTCTTTCTAGTGAAAATGTCTAAGCGCGACACCGTCTTAGAGTTTTTTTTTTCCTTTAGGAATTACCTTCACTTCTCAACATGTTCCTTTGTTCTCCTGTTGTGTTATTATTAAAGTTGAACCTTAGAAATACAAAACAAAAAATAATATCAAAAAGTATAATACTGGTAATTTAAAACTTTCTTATGCCTTAAAAAAATTGCATTAAGTGTCAGCTGTAGGGGGCATAGAGGGAAAGGCTAACCGATGCTCCAGATTCTCCAGCGCAGATCATACCCTAACGGACAGCCCAGATCGTGGGACAATTGAATTAGCCCTCTGCTTCCAGGAGGTTATTGTGACTAACTGACAGCCATTGCTGGAGTGGGACTAATCCAGTTTGTTCTTTTTCTGGCTCGTTTATGAAAATGCTAATTATACGCATAATGCTTTTAATCCCATTATACGGGGTGTCCAAAAGCCTATATGCAATTTAAAAATTGAATTCATTTAAAATTTTTTATAAACAATGCGCATACAATGGAAAATCATTTATCAAAAATAATGATGTCTAAATGGTGTGAAAAAAAATGGGATTTATTTTTTGCTCGAATGACTAGATAGACGCATGCGCTATGCTTAAGTTAATTGTATCGCAACTTAATTACGCTTTAAATAAGGTTTTAATTAGTCTGTTTAAAAATTATCAAGATTTTTAAAACATTGGGAGAGATTTAAGGCTGGTTTCCTTGAGTAGCAGTCCCAAACTTTTTTTTCCACTGCGTCTTTGTTGAGTTATAAACAATTTACGACACTATTATCCATAAGAGTACCAAGTAGATGCTGAAATTTACTTCATTTTTATCATTTTTTTTGTAATATTTTGGGAAAGTGCCATTCGCTTTCGGCACTTCTGATATACGCTTGAAGCACTCCAGGGTGTCGTGGTACTCAGTTCTGGAACCACTGTCCTAGGTGATAGTTACAGTCGTGACAGTACTATCCCACTATCATGTTATACTTGTTATCACAGCAGTGCCTGTCGCAGCAGTGACAGATGCGTTGACTCTCACATGCAAATGCCTTGACCGAGAACTGTCGCAGTTCAAGAACCTTATCAGCTGTTTCTATACTTTTTTAGAACCTATCACAAATTCGTATTTATAGATTTATTAACCTTCGTAATACTTCGAGGATCCCTAATGACAAGATCTTTTTCCAGCGAAAAATTATGAAAAAAAATCACCTAATATAAGTAAGTTTCCATTAAATTTACAGGCTAAAACACATTACACGGTCGGGGTCTCTCTGGGATCCCATGGTATTCGCCGTATATAGGTTTCCGCGAAATTATTTAGATTGAATGTGACTGCGTTGATTAAACAATTCATAAAAGTACCTACCTATGTGAACCATACTAACCAAAGGGCGCTTGAAGAAACAGAAAAATGTAACTTGAAGATATAAAGGAAATAACACGGTGGTGTTGGAAATCTATGCCTACATAGGCCTTCTTCTATACATAAAAAGTAAATGAGAACCTGATACTAAGATGTGGTGTTCAGATTATCTTTTTCATAGGCTTGTATTTAGAGCAAACATGGGTGGAATGCGGTTTTCCCACATTTCGGCTTGTCTCAGATGTGACGATATGTTTACTTGTGAACCGAGGTGGATAACGTAGCTGCAGTTCGAGAAGTGACTGACATTCATTAGGAGTGGAAGCGAGGGTTCTTTGAGGGTAAAAATTGGCAAATCTGACTCTTAGTGATATATTTGTTGAAGAAGTCATAACGAGAAGATTGAACTGAACTGACTGAAAAGACTCAGAACCAGGGGCAATCATAAAACAAGAGAAGAATAATATTGAATCCCTAAGCTATAAAATTTCTAATCTTTCACAATTACTTACTTCCGTTATTGGCGAAAATAACATGGCCCTCCTCAACAACAGTTTCCAAAAAATAATCTTCCAGAAGAATAATACATTTTTTTCTTCTGTCTAACTATTTTTAATATCCATTTTGCCACTTCATGTTGATACCAGAATTAATAAAATAAATAAGAAATGCATATATTCTATTAGGATCCTAAAATACCATCGTATTATTTTGTTTGTTTCTGGTCGTGGTATTATGGGACGTTAATCTGATTTAAATTAAGTTTCTAGATCCAATTTTTTTTTCATCCGCTGACAGCAAATTCTTTCTGCGTGTAAACAAGGACACTTACACACTATTACGTTGTCCCATTGTTGGGTAGTACTACTATGGCAGAAAACATTCACCTAGAAAAAGGCGTTTTGTTTCAAAGTGTCTTATCTCTTTGTATTTCAATTTGTATACATAATACTCGTTTATTATTGATTGTCAGTCATTGCAATAATGAAATAGTCAGTATTCCAGTCTTGTAGACGACAGTTATTGGTTGGTAACACTAACAAGACTCAATTGTCACTTCTTGTCGTGTATCACTTTACATACAATGGGACCAGTCACAAGCAGGATGAAGTGTAACAAAGAGCCCCTGTAAATATGTATCCCACGTGTATCTTAGAACACAGATTTTCTAGAAAGTATACCATTAAAGTTAATGCTGTTTTAATAATCTTTTAGTTAAGGGAATGATTGTGAAAAAAATTATAGTTGTAATCCGAGTTGTCTTACTTCTATATATTGACCTAAAAATAATATATTTTATATTAAAGCTTTGGGAGCGGTTATTTCAATCTCTATATTAGTAACTCAAAGGACGCGTGTTCGAATCCGGTTGGGGCAGGAAATAATTTTCTGTTTCACTGTTGTCGTCAGCCAGCCCTTTTGATTCGGAAGCACTCTGGGATCCACCCAGCCGTGGATATGACCAAATCACCTTGCACAAGCGTTGGTCTAGTATCAGTACTTCCTTATAAAGTATTGCACCCCTAACCCTTCTTGGATTGTTGCAGTACAGGTTTAATTTTTTTTTTAATATTAAAGCAACATTCACATTCTCTCTTTTTCTAGTCATATTATCAACATTCTAATCAAAGTCAATCGGTTCAGACCTAAAGTACCAATACTTGAAGAATTAATAACTCTATGAATGGAAGATTTTTTATTATCTAATTGAGTTAAGTGAATGAAACTCTTCCTTAATTTAAAATTTAATTTCTTTAAAAATCTTTTATGATTAAAATCGTTTCAGAGTCATCATGCCATCTTCAAGCACACTACTAGATATACATCATATTTCTTTCATTCAATATATGGATCAAAATTTAAAAAAACAATAATTGGTGTATTTTATTTAATTTATTTACGTTACGATAACATTTCTCCATAGTTAGTTCAATATTTAAATTATAATTGTTCTGTGTAATTTGTTTAAAATATTTAAAGTAAGTATAATCCATAATATAATCTCCATTGTCATAAAACTCTGAAATCGCCTGATATTTTATATGTACCTCTAAGTTTATGTTATTAATAATATTATGTTATTTTATAATGGTTATTATGTCTTTGGCTATTAGATTATATATTTCTTATTTATTATATAGTACCCTTTGGGTTCGGGAGCCATAAAGAATGTAAATACATACATTTTTAAAACGTCTTGAGCTTCGTTCGATCGTACCTGACTAAGTTTCAATATTTATAAACAACTTCTCTAAGAATCCACCCATATTTCTAAGGAGATATACAATTATATTTCGTCCCTTCGGACGGATGATTGTTACCGCAGACAGGAGACTTTTTTTACATTAAATTAATCAATATAATTAATTATTATAATTATATGATGCATGATATATCGAAGTAGTATGACCTCTAAAATCGAGAAAAATGTTTAAAAAAATTTAACTTGTATCTGGGATTCTGCAGTTCTGTCATGCCATCCACATTTTGGTTCAGTTGTTTTCTTATTTTCTGTTATTTAACTCAGTTATCGATCTATGTTCATTTAAGATGTGTACATATAATTTTATTTTTATGTATAAATTTAGTTTATACTTAATTTATTATGTTTATTTATTTATTTTTATTTGTAGTCTGTATGTATGACCTTTTTTTCTATTACGATTTTTTTTTAATTACATTGACTTAAATTTATCATTATAAAATACAACCCTATACGGGCTCAATATTGGGTGTAAATACATTAAAAAAAAACTATAATAACATTTTAATAACCATGAAAGTATTTACCAGGCCCAAAGAAGCTTGAAGCTGTAACAATGATTATAGAGGAAGTACGGTTAAATATTTGTGCTGGTAATATCGGTATTATTATTTGCTTTTACCAGCTGTACCTGAAATATCTGTGGGTTATGTCGGTCCTGCCGTTGTGTAAGCATTCATTTTGAAAGTAATCCTCTGGCCGGTAATCACATTCTAGGCACATTTTTCTTCAGATTTCTTTTCTTTTTTTTTATTATGTAACTTTAGTAATATTTCTCTATTATCCGTTAATGTAACCGTTGCTACGCAACAACTGTTTATCTTCTAAACTGGCTTCAAAAAAGGAGGAGTTCTCTATTTGAATTTTTTAATACATGTACACCTAGATGTTATATTTTATGATTGTTCGTGGACGATGCCTCATGACTTTTATTTATTTTCAACGAACTACAATTCGCAATCAGTGCATTAGTTTAAAGTATGATTTTTTTCTAAATCTATTTAATTTTTAATCTGCTGAATATCGATTTGATTTTGATTTTCATATCTTCATAAACATATTAAGGGACTCAACTATATCAGAAATCCGAAAAGTTAAAATAAATCGATACGCAAGCGCGCGATCATAAAATCGTTTTTATTTTTATTTTCAGCGCCAATATGTTAGGGTAAGAATTAGTCATCAGTTTTTTCTACAGCTAAAGATAATTTTGTCAATTCCAACTATCATCTAATTTAGTTGTTAGATTTAACGGCAGCTAACAGTCAATAACCAAGTTAGAAAATGTTTTAAAAGAACTCATTCTGAAAACTATTTAGCTGTTAGTTTGAACCTTAGTTAACTAAATATTAGGTAGCTAATGCCCAACTCTGCTTTGGCTCAAATAAAAATTAAACTGAAAAAAACAACTAAAAAAAAACTCAAATACTAATTAAACTGTTTTTTGTGAGCAAACGTTTCCCCCCACTTTGCAAGGCTTCATCGGGGCTAAAAAAGGCACGAACAAGTAAAATAATGTAACATATTAAAAGAATAAAATGAATTTTAGGTGTTGCTAAATATGATTTGAAATATGAAATGAAAAAATAACTTTATTCTGGGACATATGTCCCCTAAGAATAATTACATGGTTCATATAGTGAGATTTTTATCTGGCGAGAGTTTACAAATTTTCAGATACTAGAATGAAATTACACTGGTATATTGGCTTTACTACTGTTTATAATGTTAATCAATACCTGCCTATTTATGGCTTTTGAAATAATTGGATTTGAAATATGTGAACCCTTATATAAAAATGAACAAAGTAAATTAAAGAAAAGAAAAATAAGTAGTACTAGTATAAAGAACCAAGAACATATGATTAAAATAAAGGTAGACAAAAAAGGAAAATAATGGATAAATGCTGATCTAAATGCAATAGCAGAAGCACTTCACTTCTGTTTGTCTTTGAACCACACGAACATAACAATAATTACAGACTCATTAAGCTCGATAAAAGGTTTGGATTGTATGTATCCAGAGCATCCGAAAATTTTATGCATCCATTGTCACTTAAAAATTCTACACAATATGGGTATGTCAGTTACATTTATATATGCGGGACGGGGTAAAGCCATTTTAACTCCGTCAGAGATGAGCAGGCCTCTTGGAAAGGAAGTGAAAGATAAATGCAAATCTTTGTGGAATGAAAGCCCAATGAGTAAATTAAAAAGGATGTCAAGCCCTGGGGTAGCTCCAGTCGCAAATACCGTAAAGAGAAGGTTGTACTGACCAGGCTGAGAATAGGTCACACGAGGCTCACCCACTCCTATCTTATTTCAAAAGAAACGCCCTTGAACTGTCAGTATTGCAACAACAATCTAACAATAAGCCATATTTTCCAACAACGCCCATATTTCACACCATACCTCAATATCTTAGGACTAAACCTAGATATCTCAAAAACCTTTGGAGACGATGATAAGACAATAAGATTATTGTTTCAATTTTTAAAATCACAACATTTAGTGACAAAAATATAACATTGAACGGAAGAAAAAAATAAAAATAATAATAAATAAATAAAATAATAAATAATAAAATTAAAAAATAATTAAAATTAAACGAATATAAGCAAAATTAAATAAAATATAAATGGCGCTGATGGCTAATGAAGTTTGGCGCCACTAAACAAAAACAAACTGAAGGTGGATGAGAAGTACTAATTGGATAGAGGAGTGGGAGAATTCGCGGTTAACAAATACTTCACATTCGTAAGCAAAATGATATAAATGCTTTATGAGGAAAATATGGTACGAGGTGCAGTCTGATAATAACACAAATTAATTTAAAACTTATTAATTAGTGCAAACGTTTTGGACAGAATTTCTAGCCTTCATCGGGGCTAAGAACAAAAAACAAGATAATAACCTGTAAATAAAAGGGTATATAGAATTATTAAAGTGAATAATTTTTTGCAAGGAGTTAAATAATTTTTTTAAAAGGGGTGGATGCAAGGCTAGAAATTCCGCGTATAAATAAATTCGATTTTTAACTTATTTGTGTTGTTTAATGATCCCCCCATCTTCTCATATATATTATCCACGGTCAACTATCTTCAAAACTTTACATAAGAACCCCCCTCCCCCTCTCACCTAAAGATAAATGTATAAGAATACGAAAATTTTTTTTTTAAAGATGTACACAAGAAGAATACCAATGAACATGAAAAATAATAATATTGTCAGTCTAGTCTTGTTTGGGCTAAATTTGAGCTGAAGAGTTGGGCTATTAACCAAACTTTTGGCGAAGTATTTACTAATGTTTGTTTATAATTTGTATCTGTTCTAATCACATTTACTGATTTTGATAGTTTTGAATTTAATTAGATACTTGTTTTGAATTTAATTAGATTTCTTTAAATTAAAAAAAAATCAAAATATAAAACTATTTATTACATTTGTATATGAATCCTTATATAACCTACATAGATTTTGAAACTTAATTTTTCCACATCTTAACAGTACAATTATGGTCTGAATCAGTAATTCTTTATTCTGCATCACGTCCCAATTGCATATATCGTTCATCTTAAAGGTAGAGTCGAAACCTTTTTCATAAAGCCACGTTTGCCAACGTTTGCAACCTATCCTTGAACGATTTCGTAAATGCTGATATCACTTGATAAATATTCATTCAGAAAGGTTGAGTCGTAAAATGTCTGTATTGTGTTTATACGAGTGCTTGTATTTGTAGAGTGCATTTTGCAGTTAACAGGCTGTTGACCATTCTGTATGTATTTTAAATTATCTCATAATCAACTTGTCCTTGCAAAATATATGAACTGATTACATTATAAAAGTTCTCCAAGAGCTTTTTCAAATCGAAGATACAATAGTAAAGGAGCCCAATACATAAAATAATAATAATAATAATAATAGAACATAGATGTGGTAATAATTTTAAAAACTAGTACTTATTTGTTTTCAATTCAATAAAAAAATAAAATAGTTCTTGTAATTAAATTATAAGGAATTATCAACATATAAAAGGAAGATGATCCGGGTGTGGTCAGTAGAACTAAAATAGTAATAAAACTATTTATTGTGAACCAACGTTTCGCCCCACTTTGCAGGGCTTCATCAGGGCTAAAAAAGATACAAACAACTAAAATAATGTAATAAAGTAAGATAATAAATAACATGAAATAAAAGTAAACTAAGGTATGGCTCAAAATTATTTTAATTATGTGAAAGTTTATATATTTTTATATTCATTTGATACTTTTATTATTTATAATTATTATATAAATTTACAACACCTTTGAACCTCTATTTAATTTAGTAGATTTCTTTTTCTTCTGTATATTATATTAATTTTATCCATTCTTTATGTGTTATTACATTTTTTTTTATACTTTCTCCCCTTTATTATGTAAATTATCATTTAATATCTACCTTTATTTAATATTTTCTTATATTTCCTTTATATAATTTTATATCTTTTTGCTTTAAAATGTAGCATCACTTGTTACGTTGCAGGGCACATCAGCACTTGTAGCCCTTGTTACATAAAGCACATGTAGCCCTTGTTACATTGTTACGTTGCAGGGCTATATGTACTAATGTACCCTGCAACGTGATTCGAAAAGCTGGCTTGTATTAAATAGTTTTATGACTATTCGAGTTTTTTCACCCGAACCATCTTCCTTTTATTAAAATATTGTAATTGTTAATCTCAATATCAGTAAATGTCAATATGACAAATAACAATTATTTTCAAACATTAGTTAATACTTTGCCAAAAGTTTGGTTATTAGCCCAACCGCCTTATGCCAATTTACGCTATGACTGGACTGACTTTATTATTATTTATTTATTTATGTTGGTTCTTGTTTACTTACAGCTTTAAAACGATGTTTTATTTTATAATTTTTATTGTTTGTGGTAGTAAGATTGTTAATGTCTTCTGCGGCAATGGTCGGTGTTGGTGAAGGGACTGTTTGAAATGGGTTTGGCACTGCCAAAATTGTTATCAGCATTTTTGTTTCACTAGTATATTTCTTTCAAACCTATTTTTATATATAAATCATTTTATGTTTCATTATTTTATATTTGTTTTAGTGGTAAACCCATTTAAAACCTGTCGCCATATTACTTTTTTGAATCTTCTTCTCTTCAAAATAAAGCGTATATTCCTTTTTCCTTCCAAATTTAACGTATTTGTTACGCCACCTCCCTACCCTGTTAGTACTTCTCATCCGCCTTTAGATCATTGTTATGCTACCTCTATTCAGTAAGTTGGGTGGTCTATTGTGTTCATTATTTTTTCTTTTCTTTTTTTACCTTTATTTTATTCTTGTTTTTATTTCCCATCTTTTAGTGTGTAATGTTTTTTTTCTATTTCTCTTTAATCTACTTTTTATTTTTTATTATATCCATTTCATTAATTGTCTAAAACGTTTTTGTAATTCTTGTTTATTTTTTACTATTCTCTGTACTTCTTTTTTTTATTTTCTTTAATTTAATTTGTTAATTTTTATATAAACTTTTGTGACATTATTTTAGTTATTTGTATCTTTTTTAGCCATGTCGAAGCCCTGCAAAGTGGGACGAAACGTTGGCTATTAATTATTAGTTCTCTTTGATTTCTTTTGACTGTACCTGGACTTTTCCATTTATATATTTTCCACGATCAATCAGCGATCTTACAATTTTGTTTTTGTGCCTATAATACCTTAAAAGTGTAGTAAATAGTAAACAACACGTAGTACAAGAAATTTGACAGCATTAAATTATTCGTCGAATGATTACTATAAATCAGAATCTTTGAAACCATTTTAGGAGTGCCAGAAATTAGTGATTAAAAATTAGAGTTTTAAGTTGATACCTAACCCTATCCTCAATTTTTTTTTATTGGTATTAAAAAAAAAAATATATAGGTGGTTTACTATCTGACAAAATTAATGTCATATTACTCATATGACGAAGAATTTAATTTCCTATACATTCTAACTTATTCGCAACGGATTTTATGCATTAATCTCCTATGTATAACGAAGCACAAAGAATAAGAACTAATAAAAAGTGATTATATAATATTTCTGGTTACTAAAAACATATATAAAAAGAAAGGCATGCATAAAATATTAGATAACGCATTAAGACATTAAATGAATCTTAAGTGCCTTGAAGCCCAAGGCGGATTGAATAACAAAAAGACTAATTGCCCAAATATACAGGCATTAAAAAATAATTAACAAGCGTAAATTAGGACATTTAAAGAGCGGCGTGTAACAGGAATTAGTATTCTTTCTTTTGCTTAACGACTAGAGGCACCTGTTCTCGGCTATTAGTGCTAATCGCTCTCTGTCTACTCCTTGCCATATCACTCCTGGCTAATTCGTTTCGGTAATCGCGCTCCGTGTCACTATAGTTAGGCCATTGTGTATGTATATATATACATACGTCTGTGTCTAGAGACATCACAGTAACTTTTAAATTTGAGCTATTTATCAGCTACTTTTAAAAAGAAACTGAAATGCATATGACAGTGCACATATTGGTCAGGAGAAATAAGAACGTAATTTAATTTTTAGCACTTTTTTTTTTCTCGTGATACGAAAATTTAGTAGACGCAGCCGATAGTTTAAATATTATCAACTTAGGGGTTTAACGAGGTACCGTGCAAGACACCATGATGAACTTATTTCGCTGTGCTACTAATTCCATGAATCCAGTGGCAGATAATTCTTCTTTTTCTCTCACAGCCACAGAGTTAACCCTGTGGGTTTTGAAGCCCTCTGGGACCCATCCTGCTTCATAAAATGAGTACTTTTAATTGGGGTAAAATCTGGTGGTTAAGCGGGATTCTAATCAAATCACCTTGTACCACTGTTGGTTTAGTATCAGTACTTCCTTATAAAGTGCCTTCCTGGGTTGGAACCTTTCAAATTGAGTAATTTGATACTGGTACCTCGCTTAGCCAAGAGTATTCCTGATATCTTTCTCGAGACCCAACGAAGATGTGCTATCGTGCTACTTAGTGGAAAGGTCATATTCATTATATTGACTTATTAGGAATCGTTTCTGATTTGCCTAATTATTTTAGGTGTATCATAACATAAATTTTGTTTGTATGATGAATATTTATTAGATGAGAAAATCTTAATTTAAATGTACGAAACCATGTCAACTTATGGAGCTCGAGTTTTGCCTTATTTATTGTCCGCCATATTGCGCGAGCTTACGCGCGTTTTTATCTAGGTGGAGGTCAATTACCTAAATAAGCTCTGAGTGGGGCGAAACGTTGGCTCAAATAAAAATAGTACTAAATATTACTATATCAGTTTAATTTGGAATAGGTTCGTAAAACAATATTTGTATATATAATGATAAGTGTTAATAATTAATGACAGGCAGAGCAGAGACGTCGTCTCAGTAGCATCACAACGCTGCAGCGAACCCGTTCTGGGGGAGGGATGGTTTTTTTTATTTCGTGGCGGTCCCTTTCTTTTACACTTGGTAAATCTTCTCGCTTCATTTCAGATGGAGATGATCTGGATCTGACCTATACTCCTTAGTGAGGTTATAAAGAACTCCGAAAAATGCGATAAAGAAAATTTAACCAAAAATTGGAATGAGAGGGTTTTGGTAGCACATATCTCATATTATCTAAAATCAGGAACTGCCAGATCAGACTTCCTTGAATTTCGAACAATAGGTGCGACACAGCAGTCAGCATTTGGTAGTTCGAAATAATATTCGCTGAATGGACCTTTAAAGCGTTATTCTGTAGTGAGCACGAGTTTGCAACGCTTTTCTTGCTCATTCATTCCGATTAGAGAAACGCATTTACCGCTGGGAAGGGTGTCACTGGATTTTCCCGTATGTAAGAAAACCACCAATCTCGTGTATTGAGGTTTCTTTAGTGGTTTTTAAGGGTTAATTATAGGTATTGTGTCATCACCAAAAGTTTATGAAATGAGTTTTTCGGAATGGCAGATTTACCTAGTTTTGATTGATTCATTGCTTGTATTTTACATTAAGAATTTATTTTTTCTAAAAAATTGGTGTATTATAAATATAAAATATAAATAAATACTACAAGATTCATATGCATTGTATCTGATAAGTTTAACAAATAGAAAGAAAGATAACATTGCGTATTTTAAGTGGCTTGTAATTTTAATTCATCTATAAATTTTGAATCTATAATTCATGTAGTAACATATAGTATGATTTTCTTACAACTGAATTTGGAGGGAGCGTTCTTGTGAATCCATTGTCCAAATTTTATTTTTTATTTCGGTAGAATAGCCTGTAAGATTCCTTGATAGTTACAGGAAATAAACAACGTTAAAATATTCTCTTTATAGTGAATTGAGTATGCCACATTTAGTGTCTCTCGACACCTGGGTAGATCAATCAAACCGAAAGACCATTTTGTTTTAGTGTTCATATGATCAAATTCAAATTTGAAGAAGATGAAAACATTACTAGTTTAGTCCTAAAATGTTTTACGTATATAACAATGTTACGTTCTTCATGGAAAGGTTATTAGTGATCTATTTCTAGTGCGCTCTAGCGGCTTTGGTTGTTAAACAGACATTCAATGTAAATAATGATTAAGTGGGCATTTTGTCTGCGTCAGTTTTGCATTTTAAGGGTGGTCATAGACAGACCCATTTTAGACTTGGTTTTACTAGTGAAAAGCCACGGTACAAACAACGAAATAGATTTGTTTTAATGTTGTTTCTTATGTAACTGATCTAGCCCGATCCCGATATCATTCCTTCCATTATAAACTCCCTAACCACCCAAACCAACTAGTTTCTAACCTTGCTTCCTCTTCCATTCCTGGCAATCCTCCGAGGCGCCTGAAAAGAAGATGGTGTCGTGACCTTATATTGTAAAATGTTTTTAGAGTTCTACTACTGGGTAGTTTCTCTACATGCTGTATCATATCATTATCATTATGTCATTATGATCAAATTTACTTGTTGTATTTTATACAGTTGTAAATATCAATAAATAAAATTAAAAAATTAATTATTGAAATTGCAGTCTGTTAGTTTGCTAGTGCCAACCTACTTGTTGGTCTTGAGGTTTCTGTCAGCTGCAAGTATTCTTGAGCTAGTCGAGTGTGGAATTCTTGTTGATCTAATCATGATCAATGGACTGAGTGTATTTGCAATATGCAAGTAGAAGTGACATAGAATTCTCTGTTTCAATGGAATATTGAACGACAATCTTACTTAAATATTGTACTAATATGAACTATAATGTTGAGAAACTCATGAAGTCGTAACAGTATAATTTATATAAAAAATAAAAAAAAAATGTTGAAAACCACTAGAGAATGTTCTCGTTCGCCAGCCCTTGTTCATTAAAAGCTACCCCGTTTTCCTCCCCCTATCCGCCATTTTCCTGCCATTATCGATTTTCCTGAGGAAAACGTGCTGGTACGTCCGGGAAATCCTTGCGCAAGAAGGCGGTACACTTCCCACGTCGTTGGGAACCGGGGGCGGCGCCGTGACGCAACGCCCTCTCCCACGAATATGAGGACGGACCGATTAGCATCTAACTCCTTCACACGATCTTGCTCCGCGATTAGAACCTGTCATTGGGAAACGGTCCTGTTTACTTTGGGCTTCTCTGTCTCGGTTCTAGTGGACGTCTAGTGGGAATCTAGAAGTCCTTAATGAAAGGAATCTTGCTGCCATTGTCGGCTATTTGTAATGAATGGGGTAGCTCTAATGAATGAATTCATTGTTTTAGAAGTTGGGTCTTATGAACAGCTTTCATTATAAATTTATTTTTTATTTTATATTAACAAATCCTGGAGAGTCTAAAAACATTTTTGGCAATAGTATCCAAAAAAAAAAGTTGGTTCATCTTAAGTAATTTCTTTTTCTAATATTTAATTTTTTTCAATTTGACTAACTTATTTGTATAATGTGTAGATATATTATAATAACCTAAACTTAATAATCTTTTTACTGGAAGATTCTTATGGAATTAAACTGGATTTAGTGAATGACACAATTCTTCCTTATTAAAATACAATAGTTTATTTCATATCATCAGTAACGTTTCGGGAGATTTCCCCCATCTTCAGGCTGCTAAAAAACAAATTCAACAAAACCATAAACATGCGCTTACAACAACACTAATATATCATATACACTCAAAGAACTATTTATAAACTATTTACTTGATAACAAAAACCTATATATAACATATAATTTTCTCCTTTATTGTCATTCTTGCTAATATATAATAATATTAATGTCATTTAATGAATAAAACTTGTTACTAGTCATACATTTTAGGAGAATAATTACCTTCCTGAAGGTATAATTATAATAACCAAATAACTATGTCTTGCTGAATAATCTGTGTTTTTTTGTGCGTTTATTTATGTGATGAACCTAGCCTAATATTGAAACGGTGACATATGAAATGGAAATAACGTATTTAAGGTAAGTATACGCCTGGGTTGTTACGGCAACTTTTTCGCTTAATCGACTCACTGCTAGTGCCACTTTATATAATTATATTTGCGTCCATTACAATATTTATGTATCATTTTCGACTAAAGACGCACAAAGTTATAAAAGAAATCAGTGCATGAAATAGAACTATAAAAATAATAATATCTATTAAAATATTATTCTTTTAATACTTTTAATATCGTGGAAAAGCATAACTATTTTTATTGTTTTCTTTTTACGTCAGCTTAGCTGTAAAGTTTGTTTTTTACTTATAACTTAATTTACTTTTATTTCATTTCTTCAGCTTTCAGTAAAGATTCATGGATAATCATTCTTCTTTTTATTATATTTTTAGTATATTATGCAGATGTCGATCACCATTTTTTTTTCTGGGTTCTGTTTTTATGGTCTCATTTCCAAGTCTTGCTGCATTGTCTTAGACAAATTATTATATTTTTTTATAACTTCCCTTCTTAGGAAAATAAATATTTTTATGTATACCTTCTTAAAAAAGTAATAGTTACAGTTAAATACAGCTTCTTTGAATCTATCGTTCCTGCAATACGCTCCACTTTTCGTGGCACTTTACAAATTTGGCGTTTCGAAGTTATGTTTGTATTATCAGGGTACAATATTCTGTACTCAATAGTCTATAAGTGTATACGATTTATGTGTTGGGAACCCCTGTCCTCTTACTCTTATCACTCTCTCTCAACATTATATTTATTCATTTAAATTTTAATTTATTAATCGTCGAACCTAATTTTGGATTATATTATTGAAGCTTTTATGTTTAGATTTCTTTTGATTTAACTTTAAAATAAAGAAGATGGCCACGGGACCTTCTAATTTAAATTAATGTTTGAAGTACCACAAATGGGTGGTTCCTTCACAAGATTTTCAAGTGTATATGAAACATACTACATATTTACCTATTGTATTATTTTGTACAGTTGTAAATTACTATAAATAAATAATAAAAAAAAACAACTTAAAAATGAACACGGGGTAGAGGATATACAGTACTCGTAATAATTAATCATAAATTTTCAATTGATATAACTTGCAAATGAAGGGGCTTGCCTATACTGTACCCGCTAGACTTAATCGTAAATTTTCTATTGATGTATATTTAAAATTGAAACACGGGATGGAGCTATACAGTAACCGCCATACGACAGGTTTTCAGGACCTAGGCATGCAGATGGGTTCTCTTACATTAATTTCTTGCTACTAACAAGGAATATTTATGATTGTTTTCTGGAATATAGATATTTTTTCATTTATTTAAACACTTTTAGTTACTAAAATGATGAAATTGTAAAATAAATATTAGACGTACTAAAAATAAATCGTATGCTGTTATGGACTAATAAGTAGGAAATATTTTAGTCTGATGACGTATGATATAATAAATAAATCATTTTGGGAGCTTAATTTCACTTTCGAATTTATAAAATTTATTTATTACTACTTTTCTCTCTTTTTTGTCTGTATATATTTATCAATGCTTGATGGTTGTCTGAGGTTTTTTTTATTTTGTTGCTTCATCCTAATATAGTGTTGGTCCAATTAGATAAATTTTAGTTTTTTTCTACAACTCACATTCCACCAATGAATACAATTAATTTAATGCTGTATGAATATTTGTTGTATACTTAGCTACCATGATACATGTAACAAGATATCTATTACATGCAGACCATTAGCACTGTACAAGGTTTATACATTAAACAATTTCCGTGTTTCGTACTAAATTGTAGTATACACGCGCTTAATATTTGAGTTTATGGTTCACCTATACTCCCAGCCATGACGTTATCCAACCGTTTGACCTATATTAGTAAATTAATGATCTTTCAATTTATTTTTTTGTAATATAAATTTATTAGTTCTTTAAACGTATATAGCAAATTTAATAATAAATTTAAATTTATCTGTAACCTGGTTTTTTTTCTATAATGGAGTAGCTTGAAACCTCTACTTCGTACATATCCTCATATTTATAAAGTTTATATTTTGGCCTACTTAAGATTCTTCTTCTGAGTCAAGAATTATACAATTAGTAGAATAAAGATACATAAAATAAAAATGATGATATTTTTTATATTATTGAAATACGAAAAGTCCTTACTTATTTTCTCATCATTGTATGTTTTTTATTTTGTGTAGTATTGTATCTTCCTTACTGACCATTAACAATTTTCCTTATAAAATTCACATTTTAAGACTATTAAATGAATGGATAGGAATTTTTAATTTATTTTCCAAAGAAAACGAAGAATAAAGTAAACAAATATATAGAATATAAAATTAACGATTTCAACTTTTTTAGTACCGTTGGGTTCTTCTCTATATCTGGTGATAAATAGAAAGTAGTTAATTCTATTATTTTACATACATATTTAATTAATTACGTATACGAGTTCTTTCTCAATTTTTCATTACTTAAATTTTAAATAATTATAATTTTATTCATATTTGCTTACTAGATTTTCATAAGTATTTTATTTTATTTTTGTTCTCTTTATCGTAATTATTTATTATATATCTACATTCAATAATATTATTGTATACTTTTATCTTCTATCATTAATTCTTATACTATACATTTTCTTGCAATTCTACTTATGAACCTATATTTTCTGGTATCTTCATATTTTCTAGTTATTCTATACTTATTTTTATTTATGATGGTTGTTACATTTTTTTTTTGTTTTTAGTCCTGATGAGGGACAAAATTTCGGTAATGATAATTAATTTTTTTTTTTATTTTTTTTTACTGACTTCATCCCCAATCATATTCTCCTAATATAAAAAAAGTATACATTTCCAAAAAGTATAGATTTGAAGCCAATTAAAAAAGAACTCAAAGGTATTTATACAAAATCACTAATATATTTTATTACATCTTAAATTAAAATTGACCTTGTAGAGTCTTATTTCTGCCATTTAGTATATTATAACATCCTTTTGATAACATAATTATTGAAAGTTGACCGTTTGAGTATTTTCAAAAGATTTTGTAGAAACTTGTACTCATATACGTATTCATTAGAACCCTTTTTCTGCTGACACTACTCTGCAACGAACGAATCCATCGTTGATACTATGTAGTCAGAATATGACACAAATAAGTTGAAATAACTTTTTTAATAGTGCCAACGTTTCGGCCAGAATTTCTAGCCTTCATCTGGGCTGCTAGTAGTAAACACTTAGCCACTAGATTTGCTACATATATGTTATCCACGGTGAAATATCTTCTCATAATAACGAAATTATTGAATATAATTGAATTTAAAATTTTCTTTTTTAAATAATATGCGCAGTCCTGTTACCAGCAAAGAAATAATTAGAAAATTAAAATAGCGTGAAGAATGACGTTGTAAACTCCGTCTCATGATTGTCGGCTCAGTATTTTTGAATAAGATAAAGCTAAATACCTTGAAATAACTTATGAAGAAACTGAAAATAATCGGAGAGCTGTTTATTTACCGTAGTTAATATTTCTACGAGCTAATGAGGACGCAATAAGTAGGCTCATAGACCTGTTCTCTATCACTCTCTAATAAATTAAGTTTCTCTTTGCTTATAGTAATATCCGGGTATAGCAAGTATTTCTCTCTTTAAAGAAACAATTTGAACATAGCTTAAACTCGAGTTTGACGTTAATTGCGCCCTCATTTTATTTAATTTTATATAGTTATTCATTTGATAAAAAAAAAATCTATATCTAATAATTAATCTATATAACAATATATTAATAAAAAATCTAACAACTCATGAGCGGCAGGGGTCGAAAACTTGTTAAGGAACTGCTTGTTCTTGAACAACGATCGTGCCAGAAAGTGATTTGTTCAAGCTAAACCAGATTTTTCCCTAATTAAGCTACTATATAGAGGCTTGGTATGCCCTAGGAGGGCTCTCGAACGCCCTGGGTTGACTCACGGCTAAACAACTGAATAAATTTCACAACTTCAATTTTAAAAACGTGACATATTGACTTAAAATTTGAATGCATTTTATGATAAATTTTAGAGTTTATTTAATTTATCTAATGTAAATGGTCCTTAGCATTTGCTTATTTTGCATCAATTGTGAATAAGCTTGCTTATATTCACGGTTGGTTCTTTGAACCTTCTTTTCACAAAGTCTGGTTGTTCTTTTACTAAGAAAATCTTTCTATAGGGAAGTGGTGACAACGTGCGTGAATCTCACGGTGTAATCATGGAATTCCATGCTTTACAAATTTTAAGAGTGTAATAAAGATTTTGGAACGTGCATTACAAATTCAAAAAATAAATGTTTAGATATGTATACATGTATAGATACATGTATAAATGTATAGATATGTGTACGTACCCTGATAAAGAATTTCAAAAATGTTTTATTTGGACAAAGTTTATAACTGCTCAGAAATTTGGCGTAGTGCCAAAATCAGCCAAGTTGTAAGTAATTTGGAGCGATAATGGTTGTGCATTGAGTTTGGTAAAAAAAAAAAAATATATAATAAGATACAATTGGCATATTGTAATATTTATTTTCCTGCAGATGGGACAAAACCCCATTAAAACCTAAGAAACGTAAAATGAAATAAAGGTTGATTAAACAGGAAGTACTTAAATAATATGTCACTATATTATTAGTAAAACATATTATTTTACTTTTTAAATCTAAAGGTAAGATTATTTCACCAATTTTAATTTATATCCAGAATATTCTACGTTTGGCCTGAAAAAATGTATTTGCACATTCCACTATATACTTTGATACTTATACAGGTAAAGTGTATGTTGTACCTTGTCAGTTGAGTCTATGAGTATATAGAGGAATGTGGAAATGAAGATTGTTCCTCATGGTTGCTTCTGAAGATGGCGTGTTAGCCGAAACGTAGAACATTCCGTTTATATATTTAAATTTGTGAAATAATTCTGTCTTTAAATTTAACAAATTTACATTCAACTTAAATTAATTTAATATATTATTTTCCTTTCTTTTTTTGGTATGTTGAAAGATGAAGGATTTCGGTAGTGTTAAGTAAAATTTCATTTATATACTAGTAAACTTGTACAAGTTCTTTACCCCCAAAATAAATAAAATAAAAAATTCCCCGAACAACATAAAAAAAAAAAATCCATTCTCCTGAGATGAAATTTTTACAAAAATATTTTTCCAAAATTAACAGTACATAAATAACGTAAAAAAAGTGTTGCAAATTCATTGACATTGTTTTCCAACGCCTTCAATGGTTCTTCAAATTCTACTTATCTCAGCATGACTCGACCCTGGGCTCTGTGAAAGTCATTCTTAGATCCTTGTCATCTTGTCCAATAAGGTCATTAGACTGTCAATCTGTTCTTCCGTCTTAAAACCTCTCTGGAGGGAATTCAAGTTTTTTATTAAAACAAAAAGTTTATCGTGTATTTTGATAGTTTTCTGTTCAAATTATCTTACTTGTTTGTGCAATAGTTTTCTTTAAATATATATATCAGATTCAAATTTTCACTTTTATTTTAGTGTTTATTATTTCTTTTCGTAGTCGACCTAGAAAAAATAAATTGACTAACTCCTCCTTTCCTCATTTTGAGGTTGCAAAAACTTGCTTGTCGAACAACTTTGTCGAACAGTTGAGCAATCATTTAGTTATTTGGATATTGACTGTAGATTGTTCGGAAAACAGAGTGGACTGCTGAACATTTGTCTGATTGGGTGTGTTAAATTTGAATTCAAGTCAGTTGTTCGACAACATGGAAGATATTGATAACGTATAATTTTGATCAAGTGTTTCTTTTTTTTTGTCGGGATTCATTTCTAAATTATTAATTATCAATCAGAACGATCGAGAATAGCTCCTTATGAACTCCTTAATCACGCGTTGTTTAGTTATTTTATTTGTAACAAATTTTTGTTTATGCATATAGATATCGACATTCTAGTATCGTTTCGACCTTTTTTCCTCAGGCCACTTCGAATTTTTTTTTCTCCTACCAGTTATGGTGTGTAAGAAAGTTAATAATTTTTCTAAAATTATTTTTGGACAGAAAAAATTCCCCTTTCGATTTATGAGTTTTTTTTTCTCCAAGAGTACTTAGTAATCGTGTCGTGTTTCTAAAATGTAGAAAAAGGTTGCATAATCTGGAATTATGGGAAAATTGCGGTTCCTATTCTAATTCCAAACGACGTCTCATCACCCAGCTATAATTATTCGAAAATGTGAATTACCCCCCAAAAATTATATTAAAAAATTTCCTCCAGAAGTCCTCGAGGTGTTACAGCTGCCAAATATTAGTTCATCAGACGATAAAAATTTATTTTGAAGTGAATAGTTTTCCGATGTTCCAAAACTCAATAAAAAAAAACAAAAAACGTTGCGTTTTATAATATATTTCAACTTTTTCGTAATTGAATTGTCTTAATTAAAATTACAGAATGTCATTTTGTACTAAGTCTTTGTATGAACATAGTTTACCCTTGGATTCACTCGTGATCCTTGACCAGATGGCCATCTCCTCGACGAACTAGGAGTTCCTGCACGTCATTGCAATTTCCAGAAACGGTCATGGAGGCTATAGAATTCTCCAGGATCCAGTGGCTCATCTATAGCAGCCGATTCCTGAACGCACGCATCTCGGTATTAATATGGAAACGGGGAAGTCCTTATAGCTTCACTGAAATATAATCGTCTATTCAATCGTCTGGGGCATATATCACTCCTGGAAATGTCTATCTCTCACGCAAAGCTAGACTGTCTGCTTCATTGTTTATATATATAAATATATATTTTTTATTTAGGTTTCTTAGCATTCGTAATAACTGCACTCTAAACGGACTAACATGTAAGGTTTTTAATTATGAATTTCAAATATTGGTGGTAATTTAAATAAAGACACAAACTATGGGAATGAACTCAACATTCGTATTGAGTTTACTGCACGATTTAAGTAAGTGGTTTGTCATTATATATAGATATTACTATATAAGACGATTATTATTATGTGTAAGTAATCTAAGTTTGAACAGAACTTATGTTGAGAATAATAGATACTTCCTTAGGAGCCTTTAAAAAGAAAATGTAAAAACGAATCTAGGTATGTATGCATGTGTCCATGCCTACTCGAATCTTGAAGTAAGGAGTAAATTGGAGGGGCTAACCTGCCTGAAAATGTGAAGCTAAAAAAGTGGGCCTTATGATAAAGTACGGCGACGTGATAGTGGATCAGGAGCCAATCGCCGGTTGCATTTTTTGTTTAAATTAGAATGGCAGACGTTCCTGTTAACCTCGACGTAAAAATGAGCATTCTTCTGTGAAGAAAGGTATGCTAATGCTACCGCTTCCTGCTACTTCACACCTCATGGTCGATAAATATTACCATAATCTTTATAACATGTTTCAAATAATTATTAAGCAAAACTAATGATTTTTTTTTGTTTTGTTTCAGGTGAGAGCTTAGTGAATTGAAATTTCTACATGTTAAAGGTACAAGGTTTTTTATTTTTACATAGTGTTATTACCAGATTATAATTGCTCAGTCAATAAGGCTGTGAATGAGATTTCATATCTGTAAATACTGTATGTTTAGGTCTGTTATACTCTGCGGCTATACACGATATAGAATACATGTTTTGTGATATTGTTCTACAAGAACTCTTAGCAGTAATTACATTGTAGACATATTTATCTATTAGAACCGGAACTTGAATCTCAGTGGACCGTAAAATTATCCACAAATGACGTAACTGAAGTAATAGTAGAGTATAAAATCGCAATTGGATCACAACTATGAGACTGTAGTAACTATCTCGGGACGGTGATTAGAGTTGTGAAGGCCGGTTCAAGGTAGTTAATAGACCGTACCATCTGATATCGGCGTCTTGCTTGTCTCTTATATTATAACTATTTATAGCGTACTTATTACAGTCATTTATTCATATAAATAGGCGTTTATATTTCAGTTTCAATCTCAATATCACCCAGCTATGCGAGTCGGAGTGACTTCCTCCCAGACTTACCGCTTTTGCTCTTGCATATGTATTATATTAATCCCTTTATATTATATTTATATGTTCTTTATATTATTATTATATCGAATGTTTATTCTTCTCAGATATCTAGAATAATATCTTTCCATCCGGGAAGACGATTATAGAGAATGTTGTATTATGTTATTTGTTACAAAATTGTCTCAGAAACCTGGATTTATCAAGAAGAAATGCAGAACTGAAGAACATTTTGGGTAATTTTTGATTCTGTAGTGCAAGTCTTGCATTTGTACTTTTCAATATAAGACCATTAGATGAAATAATTACAGGGTTCAGTATTGTCTTATCCAGATGATAAAGCTCCTGTATTTCCATATTTTTACGGCCCTCGCGGTAAGCTGGCCATCTCTGATTCTGACCATTTGTTTCTTTTTAATATTTAACCAAAATATCTAGGCGATTATACGTTACCCTATGGTCTGTGATAATTTGCTTATCTCAATGAAATTTTGCATTTGCATTTTCGACATGTTTTCTGGTGTATCTATACCATATATAAACCAAATCACTGGTTGTAGTGATTCAACTAGGATCCCATCATTGCTCAACAACACTATTTATAAACTATTTCGGCCCCTTTTTTTAATTTTTAATGTATTTATAATTGCACAAATAACAATTAGGAAATCATAAGGGGTATTTATGATGCTGTGTGAAATGTAAAATGTTTTAACATGTTAAATGTTATAAGTATAGGATTGTGAGCAGCCCTATTTAAAGTCATGTTTAATGCACAAGAGCTCTCAGTGGATTTTTTGAGAAACTTGTTTCTCAACCTATGTTTGTAACCTTTTCTTCCAAAACTTCATGTTATTCTTTATTTCTATGTTTTCATTAAAGTAATTTATTACAACATGCCTAAATTGAGTAAAAAGTGGAAGTTTTTTATAGTTTAGCTACTGAGTGCCTTGTTGATCTAACTTCTGAGAAAGAGAATTAAGATGAGGTAATTGACAACTCTCATTACATTAATAATATTATTACCGTTGCTTTATTAGTTTTAAAAACAATACTAACACAAACTACCAGCAAATACCTAACACAACAAACAAAACGGCGACGAGCTCAGCTGGTTTGTTGCGTGATGTCATTCTCCATTTAACAGACCTAGTACTGTATCGTTTTAACATGGTAAAATAAGGAAATATTTCTCAATTTCACTTGAGTTTTTCCATTTAACACGCTTTAACATGTTAAACTAAAGATCATGAATATCCCTATAGATTTGAATCTGTAGTTAAAAAAACATATTTTTATTAAACTTAAAATAGATAGTACAATTTAATAAATTGATTAAACAGTTTTGAATGGAATGGCTTAAATACTCATAAACAGAATAGATTCATTCTTATAATAGAATGCATCAAATTTTAAATAAAATTTTAATAATATCCCACTTTTCCTTAATAAAAAATTAAATGGAAAAATTTTGATAACTCTTTTATCTTTTATGCATAAATTTCAGATACAATTAAATTAATCAGAAACGATTGGTCATGTACTCACCTTGTGTATGAAAACGAAAACCTAACGGTCACTCTTTTTTTTTTTAATAATTTATTTAGAACTGTATACACATATATACAACAAGTAAATTTGCTGTAGGTGACATAGTGACATGATACAAACATGTGGAGAATCTACCCCCTGATAGAACTCCAATAGCATTTCTAGAGTAGAAGATCTCGAGGCCATCTTCTTTTCAGACCCCTAGAAGGATTATTAGGTAATGAAGGAGAAGCCAGGTTAGAAACAATTGGATTTGGGTGGTTGAGAAGTTTATCATGGAAGGAATGGTATCAGGTTCTGGCCAAATCGGCAACATATTGGACATTGAGGTCCTGATGGATGACTTGATTTGTGACAAAGTAAGGAGCATTAAGGATTTTACGAAGGATTTTGGACTGTAAGGATTGGATTCTGGAGGAATTTGATGGTTTAGTGGAGCCCCAAAGCTCAACTCCGTATGTCCAGATAGGCCTTTAATAGTCATGTAGATCAGGCCTTATAATAGATCAATCTTTTGTAATGGATTGGCAATTAAGACCGTTTGTCTAGTAAATGTTGTAATAGTTGGAATCGACGAGCAGTTTCTTGTCTTTTTGTCTTGTATGAGGATTCCAATGTCAATCGTTTGTCGAGATGTAGTCCTAAGTAACGGATCTGTTCGACAGAAATAAGTGGGGTATTATTAAAGGATACTGTAGGGCAAGAGGTTCATGGGTTTACGACGAAGGGTAAGTGTGATTTGGTGGGATTTATTGGAATTAATTTTAATCCTCCAGTTTTGGCATCGTTATTCAAGGGTGGTGATTTGGGAATGTAGGGTTTGGGATACAATGTAAGGACCATTGTTCACTGACAATAGAGATGTATCATCGGCATACGTGGTGAGGATAGTGTTAGGATGGGTTGGGTTGTCAGCTGTGAAAACTGTATAAAGGATAGGACCAAGGATACTACCCTGAGGTACACCAGCAGACTGACGGAATAGGGATGAATAAGCGCCGTTGTAATTTACTTGAAATAATCTTTCGGAGAGATAAGAACTGATAATGAGGAAGTATGTAGGGGGTAGGAATCTTGTATAGCAGTCCTGGGTGCCAGACTCGATCCTGTTCTACATCAAGAAGGACTCCCGAGCAGTACATTCCGCGCTCCAATGAAGACAAGACAACATCAACCACATGATGGCATTGCTGGATAGTGGAGTGGGATGTTCGGAATCCAAACTGGTGATCTGGGATTATGTGGTTGGAATCAAGGATAGGGTACTGGCGTTTTAAGATGAGTTTCTCAAGGATTTTGTCCATGATAGGTAGGTCAAACTCTGAAAGTTCTTTAAATTATATGGATTAATTAAAATGTCTTCCATTATTTTATTTTACTACTTTTTTTTATTTGTTGTTCAAATCATTATTTTATTTATGGCTTGGGTTTTTTAGCCAATAAAATCCTAGCTCGTATGAATAATCTCAGTGGAGGGCGCGTAGGAGAGGTTGGGAGTACGTCATCTTCATAAGACCTGTGTAAGCGGTTGGAAACTGCGTTTATCGGAAAATTCTTCAAGGGCTCTTTGATATCCACTCTATTTCGCTTACTCATACCTTATCTCCTTATTTTTACATTCCATCATTTATTTATTATTAAACTTGGAATTTTATAAAAGAATCATTACAGCGACCACATATTTATTTTCTAAGAGGATACTTAGAATTCTACTTAGGATTCTTAGAGTACTAATTTCACTTGTTTGATTTATACCATTGCTTTTAATTTTAGTGAATCTACTTTATTAGTTTATGAAAAGTTCATTTAAAAAAAATAAATAGAAACAAGTTTTTGTATTGCTACATCCTGGCGAATAAGTAGTGTTTTAACTTCAATTCTTCATTTTTATCAAGTTTAAATCATAAAATAAAATAATCCTTTCGGCGTTTCGATAATTCAATCCACCTACAGGGGCTTAATTCTAAAATTAATTGTAAAGTTTAATATCCGAGTCTGGGAGGAAGTCACCCCTGGCTCGCATAGCTGGACGATATTGAGATAGAAACTAAAATATAAACGCCTATTTATATGAATAAATGACTATAATAAATATGATAAATTGCTTCTTGACTATTAATTTTTATTTTGGATAAATTTCCATACATTATCATTAATTTTTTTCATTTCTTAATTGTTTTGTTTTTTTTAAAATCCTTAAATGGTTGTTGGAAGGTTATTTTTCTGTAATTCCTTATAAAAAAAAAAAAATGACAAAATTTCTGTGAAAAATTGCAAAAAAAAAATAGTCTTTAAACTACTATTTAGGGATTTTAATGAAAACAAGACAATTAACAAAAGAAAAATGTATGATATAAAAAAAGTGAAAAAGGTATGCAAATTTATCAATAATAAAAAATGAATTACTAAAGCTTTGTAACTATTTTTTATAATTGGTGCCAGAAGATGGTCTGATAGTGCGAAACGTCAAAATGATTGTATTATTGATATGTAATTCCTAAAAATAAAGAATTAACATTAGAAATCTATTTAATCGTCTAGAAAAAATTGCGTTAATCGCCTTTGAATAATAAATATTTGACAAAAAAGGTTGTACTTCCATGTCAGTGTTCTAAGACAAAAAATGCGTTTAAAAAAGCAAAATAATTATAAAATAAATAAATTATTTTCGGACTAACAATTCATACTTTAAAAACCAAGGTTATAGTTTTTGCTTACTTTTTTTTTTTTTTTAATATTTGGAAAAGCAACCCAACATGGATGGGTAGTGCTGACTGAATTATTGGCAAACAAAATTTGATTTTCAATTTTTCCTAAAAATTGGATGAACTGTTTCTTTGGATGCTGACTTAAAATCTGAGCCTGGTTTTGAAAAAAAAGAATAAGGTTTCCTTTCAGAGATTACTAGTTTTCTTATTGTTAAAAAGGTAATCACTTAAATAGTTTGATAATTTTTTTTTTGCTGGTTATTTTTCCATTTTTGTACTGAAATAAGTTGTTTCAACTTTATCATTGTAAGAGCTAAAAAAAAATAAAATGTGTTTTTCTCACCTTACTACTTTATTTTTTCCAAGGCTCTTAGGCAGCATTGGTTCCCAATATCCGAAGCAGCCAATATTTTGAGGCCTAGATTTACCTAAAAAGTGTCATAAAAGTCTCGGAGATAGTTCTGGGATCCTTTCCTTATTAGTTCGGTAAAATCCGTAAATCTGTCTCTTCAGGATCAAGTTGCCTTCCAGTCTCAAGTTTCCTTCTTGTTCATTAATGTTTAAATGATGATCGCAATTACCCATACATAGTTTTTTCTACTAACCTTGAAGGCTTCAATCATTAAAACACCTCAACGACTTCCCGATTTTTTCTTATGTATTTAACGACACTCACGAAACATTGAACATAAATGAGCCCGAAATCCCCTTCACTAAATTATAATAACTAGAATTGGCTTCCATATTATGAAAAAACATTTTTATTATGACCTTCAATGTAATATTTTTTTTCTTACCTCCTCTAATAGTTACCTTTTCTTTTTGTTCCACTTTAGATATTTTAGTTTTTGTTTTCTTTATTATACCGAATTCGTTGTTCGTTTGACCATTCGACGTCTTGCTGCTCAATATTTTTTTTTTAATCTTCAAAACTTTATTTATTTGTAGATATTACAATCCGCCATACCGTGGGCAACAGGTAATAGTGATGACTGATAACATTCATACTAAACTCAAATAACATAAGAATAAAAATAAATTCCAAAAAAATTAAAGGATATAATCAGAAGGATAAAGAAAATGGACATAATCAAACTATGTGCATGAAAAAATAAATAAATAAAATAATCTCTTTTCACATTTACACTCTTATATACAAGATTTACACACTCGACCTGAGGATCCCTGAGCTCACTCTATCACCATGCTTTGCGATCCCAGTGCATCCCTCTCACCCCATCTCTGGTAATGGGCAAGTGTAACAACAAACAAACAGTCAACTTAAGTGGAGAATCTGACCATTGCCGGAACGCTGCTCAATATAAATTCGATTTTTTGCTAGTGCTCATTGGCAATTTTTGTTTTCTCAATTCAGTGAGAGAAGGGCATGTGTCAAGGTGGTCTCCATCCATTCTGCAGGCTACTGCATCTCTTCTTGGGAGGTCATCTAGATGTACACTTGGAAATTTTATTTATTTAAGAGTTGGATGCTTTGTGCCGCAATATTAGGCTATAAGCACTATTGTTTAATAATTTACTATTGTGTGAATATTAAAATCGCACAAAATTAATAATTTGTAAAACAAAAAAATGTGTCTGTTGAAAAGTACTGTACTTTGTAACCCGAGAAACCACAATCCATAGTGTTAAAAAAAAATAAACATTATTAAATATTAATTATACTAATGAAAAATATCCTTTTTGTTTTTAAAATTATCAATTTTTGTACTTTAATAATTTTTTAGTTGGATTTGAATAAATAATTTATGTTTCAATGACTAATTTTGTACTACCCTACTCTACATTTGATAATGCATAGTTTACTGAATAATAATAATGTAGGCTTAGGCAACCCGAAGGTTCGATGCCCACCTATAGCAATCGCTGTTGATATATTAATCACTTTCGTCTAAAACCAAATCAACCGGATCAGTCTTGTTTGTGGTAGTAATTTGATCAAATCATTAACTTTATTTTGGAAAATCGCCTTATAGAGGTGATATTTTAACTTCTACTATGAATTGATTATCTACCTTAGAGATTTGTTGAAATTTTCAACATTTCAATGTGGCATATAAAAGAAATATGATTCTAGAGAGAGTTGTAGAAGGTCACTTGGAAGCAAGTTGTGTATAATAGCCTGCAGATCAGTGTTTCCCAACGTAAAAAAGTCTGGAAACTACTAAGCCGAAAACTAAACCCCTTTCCCGACTCGGTTCGCAAAGGTGTGTCCTCTCAAAAAATACATGGAAATTAGAACACGCCCTTTTAAGACGTTTCAGTTGAAATACAAACTTCAGAAAAGATAATTAATAATATAGTATTAGTAACACATCGTCACTAACACATATGTTGCCGACACCACTGCTGTAGATAGTTGAACATGGTATGTCGTCTGTATTTCCTCACTTGTCACTGTATATACTCACCTTTCTATAAATAAAGTAAAGTATCTCTGCGGTCAAATTTCTGTTATTAAACAAATTCTTTCATTACTCTGCTGTGTTTCTAATTGCTTCTGGCTTCTTTGGTTTGTCTACTAATCATTATATGTTCAATCGATTGGGAAAGGTGGTTAATCGATTTAATAAATGTTAGTTAATTTTTTCTTTAAATGACGGTCGCATTAATTTTGATCTTATTCTTTAAATAGATAACGATCTAAAAACGATTTAAATCTAAACTCTGTTTTTTATTTTGGAATTTATTAATGTGTCATTAGACAGAAAAATTGGAAATATAAAATTTCTGAAACAAATACGAACTTCCTTTGGATGGCTGGAGCATTAATCTTTGACTATTAATTTGAATTCATCGGGAATATGTATATATTTTTTAAATGAACTGAAAATAAATTAAAATGTATACAAATTTTAGAATAACTATTTTAGTTTAATAAATTCGATGGCGCTGTAATTTAATAATAAAGAATGATATGGAGAAAAATTAACGCAATTCTAAAATATACATGTTTTCGGAATCGGCTATACATTGTACAATCAGATTCGTAGAATGCAAACACTCTCGGTTTTATTACCGAATCAAATTACAGAAATATGAATCCATGTTATACTATTAATTGTTTACTAATATTTCAGTATTGGTTTACTCAATATACTGGAACTTTAATTTTTAAGATCATAATATAAATAATGCTGTGTAAAATTGGTAGAAAGATATTTTAATCCTGATTATAGTTAGCTGTCACCCGTCTACGGCAAAGCCAAAAGTAGGATAGTGATCTTAGGAATGTTTCATAACCTGCTCATTAGTTGGTTTGCAACAATTTTTAACCAAACGGCGCAATTTTTAAATTTGACCTCAAAATATTATTATTATTGTTAATGACCCTCTTCCTCGTTATTTTTGACATACATGAGGGGGGGGGGTTAAATCCGCCCGTCTGTAGATTTGGAGGGGTTTTTACCAATCCACCACCACCAATTTTTAAGTTCAATGTGTCTGAAGTCACTCAGTAATATCCCGCAAGTATTCAAAAACAATTTTAGTTCAAAAGACTGAACAAAATATTTTCTTATATTCCGTGACCTTAAATTATCGAGCATTCCTAGTGGTGGTGTTGCAGACATAGGCAACACATATTTTTTACTGATTTTCCATTTTTTAATGAATATTGTTGATATTTTAAAAAAAATTATTTTTCAATATTTACAACTGTACATAAAATACAACAAGTAAAGTTGAATTAAGATCATAATGGTATAATACAGAAATGTAGAGAAACTTCCCATTAGTAGAACTCTAAAAACATTTTTGCAATATAAGGTCTCGAGGCCATCTTCTTTTCAGGCTCCTCGAAGGATTTTCGGGAATGAAAGAGGAAGCAAGGTTACAAACTTGAGGATTTTGATGACTAGGGATTTATAATGTAAAGATTGATATCTGGTTCGGCCTAGATAGGTTACATAAGAAATATTAAGGTTTTTATTTGTGACAAAGTAAGGAGCATTGAGGATTTTAAGAAGGATTTTGGACTGTAAAAATTGAATACAAGAGGAATTGGATGGTTTAGTGGAGCCCCAAAGCTCAACTCCGTATGTCCGTATAGGCCTTGTTTGTTTGTTTTTGACTAGTGGCACCAAACTTCATTGGTCATAAACGCCATTTATAATTTATTTAATTTTGCCTATATTTGTTTAATTTTATTTATTTTTTAATTTGATTATTATTTTAATTATTTGTTTTATTATTATTTTTTATTTTTTATTTTTTCTTCCGTTCAATGTTATATTTTTGTCGGTAAATGTTTTGATTTTAAAAACTGAAATACTAATTCTATTGTTTTATCATCGTCTCTGAGGGTTTTTTAAATATCTGGTTTTATTCCGAAGCTATTGAGGTGTGGTGTGAAATATGGGCATTGTTGGAAAAGATTGCCATTTATCTTTGACTTCCTTTTCACGAGGTTTGCTCATTTCTGACGGTCCATGAATTTTTTTCGAATTTGTCAATTGTTATTGTTTTGAGAAAAGTGATAGCAGAGGTGAGTCTTTCTGATAACGGACGTGATGAATTTTGTCTGTGTCCAAAAAGAATAGAAAATTTTGGATTAATAATATATTTATTTGTAGGATGTTTTGTCTGTGGATATAATTTTGAACTGTAGTTTATGGCTAATTTAGATCTTCTGAACTAAAGTGGCGATAGTCCGGATTTAGCGCATAAAAATGCTCCAGTCGCGATTGGTTCCTTAGAATATTCACATTCGATTCGTGCCATAAAATGCCGATTTCTCAAGAATTGTCTGATAAATATGAAAATTTGTCCAGTGGTCCTATAGGGGCCAGCTTCTGTAAAATGATGGAATGATTTATATTGTCAAAAGCTTTCAGCATATCAAAGAAGACAGCTATCATTTGTTGCCCGTTAATAAAAGCATACTGTGCTTCTGTTTTCAATGTTATCAAGTGGTCAATTGTAGATCGGCCTTTTTTGAAATCCCGATTGGAATGGTTGTATAAGGTTATATTTTTCTATTATCCACATTAATCTTCTATTGACCATTCTCTCCATTATTTTACAGATACAACTTGTAAGAAAGATTTGGCGGTAGCAAAATAGAATAAGCTTATCTTTACCGGTTCTTAGAATTGGGATGAAAATAGAATTGCACCAGATGTTCGGTAATTTTCTGGTTTGCCAGATGTAGTTGTAATAATCAAGTAACCATTTTTGTTGTGCTGTTTGAAAGATTTTTAATCATTTCATACCGAATGTTGTCAGGATGGTCTCCAAAAATATGTGGTATCTCGAATAGATTAAGGGTATATTCTATAGAATCCTGATTCCTAAATCGAATAGTTTGAGATAGGGTAATCTCCATCATGTTTAAAAAAAATATTGTTATGTATAAATCATATACTGTGCTACTAACTCCAAGGACCCGGATTCGAATCTGGCTGACAGATAATTACTCATTGTTTAACTGTAGCCGTGAGTCTACCCTGTGGATTCGAGAGCCGTACATGATCCACCTAGCCTCATAAAGTAACTACCCTTAATTGAAGAAAAAATCTGAGCCTCAAGTGTGATTCTAGCCAAATCACCTTGCCCTAAGAATGCGTCCTTACAAAGTAAATTTTTACACCCGATTATACTATTAGCCAAATGCAAGGCACTTGCGAAGTACGAATCTAACACGCATGCGCCTGACGGTTTACAGTAAGTTTTGGTGAGTGATGGAATATAGCTATTAAAAAGTGCTTCATTATAACAATTACTTTTCGTTGATTGGTCGAGTCAGGAAGTTCCTTATGAAGTTTGCTATTGTATTGTTCCACTTCCGGATTTTACGGCCTTATTGGATGTTGGCAAATTGTTGAAGGTGCTTTCGAAGGCTCATTGTTTTGGGAAATAATAATACATTTTCTATTTTTATTGAAGAGATGATCCATAGTGAGTAGTGAAAAGGGACTATTGTCTCTGCTTTCTTTTCAAATAAATTTCTTTTGACTTTCCTCAGGCTATAGAGCACTTTCTTATCCGGATGTAGACACAAAGTAGTCCACAATCGGCGGATGTAGCCAGTCAGCTGCATAGGTATTTCTTGCATTTTTATATTAAATTTCTTGGAGCCCGATTCATAAAACCCAACTCATAAAGAATGCATGTGCAAATAATTTCGCCAATTACTCCTAAACATTGAATCCTGGCGAAAACTTTTATGTTAAACAATTTAAAGGACTTAATATTCTGCGTTCAATAATCACACATTACATTCTGTATCCAATAATTATAATAACATAATACTTAATAATTTGATCTAGTTATAATATATAGTCATAAACCTTTTGTTCTGATTGCATATGGTCTTCAATGCACTTCTGGCCAGTTATGGGAGCCAAAGGAACAACTGGTGGATGTTGTTTACTACCATACCACTTGTATTGTTTTGTAATGGTACTTATTCAAAGCAAAATGAAATGTTTTTTAATTTTATTCAAAACTTTTTCGCTAGGGCGCTCCGTTTAGAAGTATAGGCGACATCGAGGAGACTTCAAAAACGTTTCTTACTTTTAACCTACAGGTTAATAATAAAAAACCTTAACTATAAGGTTATGAATCACTTACTGAATATACTCCCAACCGTCTTCATTCACCTTCAATGCAGTGAAATAGTCTATTATCTTCGAATAAAATACAACCAATTCACCTTGGCTGTACATATAAACATAATATGTTAAAAAGTAATGTAAACAGCAAATAAATGAAATATACGAAATGATGTTTTAAAGTTGATTATTTTTTTTTTCTAAATTCAATTACTGTTTATAATGAAAACAAATTACCAATGAATAAACCGCAGATACCTGGGAGCCTTAAAATATTGACAGTGTCTTAGTTCCTATAAACTTTACAAAGTTGAAGGAACAATAGGTTTGATAGGGTATTTTCTGGTTCGAAATTTTACTCGGTTTTCAGACTCAAATACATTTGTAATAAAATACTTGTAATAATCATTATTTCACAGGGATATGAGGATCCGAAATATAATATTGAGTTATGAACTTGCATAAGAATATTGATATTTGATTGTACAGTCACACTTGCTGTCGCCCTGGTTAAAACATTTACATGGAGAGATTTTGATGTCAAACACTGTATAAACTATTGTATAATATCTACACCGTCTAAATATTCTGAAATGTCTCCCAAAAGACCAGTAAGGCTCCTCGTTTGGAATAAGTTATAGGTAACATATTTATTCTATAACCTGATGAAATTTGTTTTGAATATTTGAAGTGTTTGTATCGTTCTTGATGACATATGATTTGGATTTGTCTTGGACCTGGACTGTTCGAAAGGTCAGTTGTGCACTTAGGCGCCTTTTTATTCTGCCGCTGCTACCGTTTTTGGTATCGTGTGTTTTAGGTTACCTAATTGGAATTGATTACCGGTTTATGATTCATTTAATACATTCACTTAATAAATGCCTCTCATACTTGTGTTTAAATAATATCACCCTAATTATTTTCTCAATTAAAAAATAAAGTTGTGATATCTTTCTGTACATTAATTGAATTTTAATCTATGTACCTTCTTAAAACCTCATTCAAGATTGAAAATTACATTACAAAGAGCTCATTATAAACATTAAAAAAAAAAAATTAGCCATTGTTATTACGTCCTTACCCATTTTTTTTTTATTTAAATTTAATAAATGGTTTTATTCTATGACTATATTTTATAGTTATTTGAGATAAAAAATTCTTATAATGTATTGATGGAATACTTGCAATATTATAAAATTAGAATCCATCTATTATGAAAGCTAATCAATTAAAAATTGTTAATCTTTTAGTTCCTTCTTTATTCTTAAGGCAAATAACACTTTCATGTTTTGTTATTCATAGTTAAAAAAGTTTCTTAATTCATAACAAAATTGGAGGTTTTTTTTTTATCATAAAATTCATGTTAATTGAATATTTTTCTGTAGCTTCACAAGATATAATAATAACTAAAAAAAAAATAGGGGAATTAAAATAAATAGACGTAAAATAATCATGTTAAGCCAGCCAAAAACCAGCACATATTTAATTTTTATAATTCAATAATTTTACATTAAGAAAATACATTAAAAGAAAGATACTTGAGTCTATTTATATATCAGAGACCATTTTGTAAGAAGATAGTCCAGGTGGCAGTCAATAAAGGTACCAAAATATTATAAAAACAATTTTTTGTTAACCAACTATTCGCCCCACGTTGCAGGGCTTCATCAAACGTACCACCACTGTGACATACGTCAACGATTTTGAAGGCGGGCACTGGGGCGTTGTAGTGTTGTTTCTAGGTGGCCACATATCTGTTGATTCATATTGGAAGAAGATATTTGACTAAAGGCAGGTCAATAAAGGTACCAAAATAGTATTAAAAACTATTTATTGTAAACCAACGTTTCTACTCAACCATTCATTTAGCCCTGATGAAACCCAGCAACGTGAGGCGAAACGTTGAATAACAATAAATACATTTTTATACTATTTTTGTACCTTTATTGACCGCAACCCGGATTATCTTCCTACAATCTACTTCATACGGTCAACTATCTTCATCCTATATTATTGTCTTGTTTTCTTAGGTTTTGTTTCATTGTGTGTACATTTTCTATTCTCTTAGTAATACCAAAAAGGGCAAACTGAGTATATGACGTAACTAATTAAAAATGCAAAATGAACGATTCATGTTGATCGACCTTAGAAGTTTTCAATTATAATTTAAATAAAATTCTCTTAAAAGTTTTGAGATACGCCATCTTGGCATTCTACAGATGATATTTAAATTAGGGGATTAGGAATTTTTATTAGAATTAGGGTCAGTGTATTTATATTTAATTTATTTTATTATGTAACCATGAAATAGTAAATGTCGTAAAACTATTTGTTTGTGTTATAACTTTATTTTTTTTAAATTTAAACTTGAAAATTTTGTTTAAATCTTAGGCTTTAGGCCTGACCTATTTTTAGATTTATCTGTATTTCCGTTCCCAACCTTGATCATGCAGGCTCTATGGTATTGAACAGTTGATATTAACGAATTATCGTGACAATAGGTTGCTAGAAAATATTTTTAATTTTATTATATAACTGTGGAGGAGTTTATAGTGCCTAATTGTTCCTACATAGTAAAACTGTTTTCTTTTTGTTTTGTTTTTTAATTTACTCTTGAAAAATTTAAATAAGATTAAATACTCATCCAGTATAATTATATACGACTATTTATCGTTTTATTTTTGTTTTCCATTCCCAATCGAGATCATGTAGGCTCCTTGGGTGGGTCTCAAGGTACTTCCTTGTGGTACAGCGGCAACTTTTACCTGAACTTTTCCAACGTACAAAGGTAATAACGATTTGAAAGGTACCAGGGGATTAAAGCTACCGAACGTGAGCACGACGAATGACGCACGTCCTTACGATATTAAACTCCTTAAGATGTCTTTTTCTTTTTTTCTTCTCTCAAAGTTCCGCAAAAGAGCCATTAGATTACCGAGGAAGACTTGGGTGGTGGTGGGTTTAGTCGAGACCTCGGTCTGACTTCAAAGCAGGAACATTAGTGGTTCTAGAACAGAAGAAAAAAAGTTGCCTTTGCAAGTAGCAGTTGGTAGGAAGAGCATTGCTAAGTCGAGTGTTTGAGTGCTTTCTAAGCACTAACTTACTTTTCACCGCCCATTCTATTGGGTAATTTTGTTATAAAGGTTTGGTTTCTGAGCTAGTTTTAGATTACTTGTTTGTTCTATCTACAGATACTTCTTCTATGTCAGACATTTTGCTAAATAGATAGAATGCTTCGGGTTCTACGGTTTAGTTAATTAACATTTCTGTCAAGTCTTGATTAAATTAAGTCAATATTTTCAAAAACATATAATAACGTGAAATAGAAAAAGTTTCTTCATTTACATACGATTATATATATATATACTATTATTATTATTATTATTATTTTATAGTTCAAAGCAATTTTCATATATCCTACAAATACAAAACCACATACAAAAATGACTTTTTCGGACATTAATCATTTAATGTATTGATTAGACTTCTTTTTTCAATATACATTCACCTATATATATATATTATTATTATTATTTGACTTCAAAACGGAACAGCGGCATACTAAATTTAATGTTTTCACGACGTTATATTTTTCAGTTCACTTCCTAAAATTTCAATAATAAAAAGTCATTATTATGAACTACTTAGTGGCGATAGTACCTTCACTAGCACGCCGCGCTGGCGTACCTTTCTTTATGGTTTACAAAATGAGAAATTGGAGGTAAAACGTCAACAAAAATTACTGACCACAGTCAATAATGATGCGTATTTTTTAATGGAATCCTCATGTAATAATTCAATCTATTGTAGATCAAAAACCAATTTTTAAAGTACCTGACCTTGGGGGTCGGACATAGTGAGGTAATGAAATAAACTATCTTTTTTAATTTTTATTTACTTGTTTGGATGCAAAATAGCCTCCATAGTAGAAGAAAAGAAGTGGAATAGTTATTATTTGTTTCGAATAACATGCGATCGATCACCTTAGAGGTTGAAAATGGACCGGGCTTATGATTTATACATTTCGAGTTAATGAAACAGAACTGTTTATTTAGTTAGCCTTTTCTCGTGTTTTAAAATAAACACGTTCCAGAACGAATAACGGAATCTTTCCATAACAATAATTAAATAAATAATGATTTAAATAAAATATGAAACAAGTAGTGTCCTAATCAAGAAAGATAATGGTTTATTTCATTTTGTCACGTATAGATGCGGTTCATCTGTATTAGAGTTATAATTTCGTTTATTTTTTTCTTTCTACCGATTAGATTGCACTTTCAAGAAATCACAATTTAGCATCAATCATATTTCCTACTTCACTATAGCAACAAGAGTTCTTTTAGCAATATATAATACAACACGCTATAATGCTCTAAACTTTGATTTAGTAACTGCAATGGACTGTATGCTGTCACGCAACTTACTCCAACTCATTGGAGCACGACTTCCCTGGGAATTCCACGGGTGTTTTCGTGGGTCAGGTATTTTCGGCCTTGATGTTTCAATGCAAAAAGTGATTTTTCCTAGTTAACTGATTGTTTATATAGGGACCTGTCCGTTTCTTACTCCAGGTATCCCGAATATATGTTGAATTGGAAATTGTGAGACCTTATGTAACATGTAATGTATATATTCCCTTAAGCTCAAATGTAAATTCCCTGGAGGAGCAATTAGGGTTATTGTGTTAGCTGTAATAACATTTTAATTATTGATATTAGTATTGGGTGGTCTCATGGGTAATAGAAATTAGCTGCTTGTCTGGCGGCGTCCTCTGGCCGCTTCCCTCGTTTAGGCGTGTGGTGGGCGAAATGGTGAAAACCATGTGTCTTCGCCTGGTGCCAGAAATAAGGAATAGGCCTGTCTCGATCGGTGGCTATCCAGCTAGTCCTGGACTCTGGCGTGATGGTAGGGGCAGACCTAGCTGGTCCATAGACTGGGTTGGCATTGCAGTCGCAGCATCTTCGGGGTGTTCCGGTGTTCGCGGTAAGGTGGGGCATCAGAAAATGAGACCCCCACCTTTATACAAACTCAAAAAAGAACCGAAAAATTCGGATTATGTAAATCCGACACTGATGTTTTAACACCCTTCTCATATTTTGTCGATTTGAAGATAGGTGTATGTCATGCCGCTTGGTGGCTTACTAACTAATGTCGGTTATTGTTTTGGTTGATGTGAACTCCCGAGCCCAGGTTCAAATACGGCTGTGACAGATAAATATTTGTTATGTTACTGTTGACGTGACTTACCCAACCTCCATAAACTGAGTACCCTTAGTTGGGAAAACATCTAGCTGTTAAGCATGATCTTGAATAAATTATCTCCTTGTTCAACCTTCACAGGTTTATTTTATTTATTAAGTGGGCGTTGTATCTTGTGCACTTTATTTTATCGGTTCTGTCCAGATGATATTTTTGACTAAAATACTGATATGGAATCCTTACATCAGACTTAGAAAGCTATCTTTAAGCAAAACAAAATAATATCAGAACTACGCATCAAATATTCTCCAATGTACAGAATTCGAAAACTATAGTCATTTTGTCATCTGCAAAAAACCTTACATAATGAATTGAACTTGTAAATTGTTCTTGTAAATTGTTGAAATTATTACGTCACAAATAAATAAATCCATAATGACCTCAACATCCCGTTCGTTGCAGATTTGGCCTTCCAAATCCATTAGTTCTTAATCGCTCATTCTTAACAATCTTTGATAATAACCCCCGAAGCATATGAAAAGAAGATAGTCATTGAGTGGTTCTCCTTTCCTTCCTTTCCTAGACTATTATGTGTTCTGAATCATTTATCACATTTACTTATTATATATTTTTTTTTTATATAGAATTATTACTTTTAATAAATAAATAAATAATAAAAAAAAAATTTGATGTTCTTAGATGTCTAATGCAGGTTGTGACCACATAACCGTTGCAAACATCATTATTCTTTCCTTAATTTAATGAAATAACTGAGGGACTTGGCTCAACTCTGTTGTAAGAAAATCAATAATACACATATCTGTTGAAGATTGATCCTTAAAAAATTAAATATTACTTTTCAAACATTTCAAGTAAACGGTTCTATTAGACCAAGTTGTGATCAATACTCAGCGATCCTTGGGCCGAATCGTTCCACTGTTACATTGTTATGTAGAGAACCCTTGGGCAGATCTACAGGACAGTCCTGTAGAGTGGAGGCGGACACAAAAGAGATCTCGACCTACTTGAGAAGAGAACTGCTGAGGCGGCCCGCGGTCGAGTACCGTCGTGAGTAGAGGACAGCCACCTCTTTTATCCGGGGGTCCTTAATAAGAAGGATTTAGAATGTTCCCTTATTAGCGGCTCTTCGTGCTTCGCCTTGTCAAAATACTGTGCTGTGCTGGCGAGATGCAGTTATTAGATAATAATGATCCAATATATTGTAACAGTAAATTCCTTCGGTAAAGGTAAACATTAAATTAATTTTTTTCTTAAATAATTGGAATCATGACGTACATAAAAAACTATGTTTATATAAAAAAATACGTGCATGAATGCAATCATTGTTTATCAATTTCAAACTCTTTTATCTATTATATCAGTAAATAAATATATTATATATCGTCTTATGTATATTTATACAAGTTGTTTAAAATTTAGGTTAAAGATCTCAAAACATGAAAAATGTCTTCTATAAAGGTATCTCCGTTAACAATACGTAGGAGATATTCACGTATAAAGGTTCTAAATTATAATAAATAAATTAATATGTGTTCCAACTACTATTAATGCAATTTAATCATTCGTATTTATATTTAATGTTGTTCAAACATATACATTTCAACAGGCTCAGCATATATCTTCTTTAGGCACTGGATGTGTATTATTGTTTCCTAAGTTTCCACTCTTCGTAAAGCATTAAGGTCTTGATCGGCGTTTATGTAGACAATTGCATCGGGAATTAGAAATGGAATCAATTGAAGAATATATCAAAACAGTTCATTAAACTCCACTCCCAGTTACCGACAGTTAAAGGAGCACTGACCTACAACTTGGAAAATCCAACCTCATCCAGAAGACTGAAGCCCAGACTGCTGCATGACTGTTATAGGTTCTATATTTATCGATTATATAATTGAAATTATACAATTTTATTTTCTCTTCGTCTTTTTCTTAAATTAATTTTTTTTTTACATTAGAAGTCAATTATTAATCTAATAAATCCATAAATGTCATTGTTTTGTGATTTAAGTTTTCATTTTCACTTCTCTTAAGAATTATTATTTCTATCTATTTACTCTACCTTAATTTTTTTTCTTATAACATTTTAAATATTTATGGGTGTCTTTTGTACGACACCCCCCCATAATCAATTCAAATATAATAATCAAAGAAAAAATAAGGATTATAACTGTTAGATTAACCATGTAATCTGGTCATTCTGGTATTAAATAAAAATAATGATGACCGGGCTTGCATAGATTTAGTTTAATGTCAACAAAAAAATCCAGTTGTCGGATCTGCAGAGCGTGAGAGTAAATATTATTTCTGTTCGACAGCTACTACTATATAGAAAATGTAGTAATTTTACTTGAGAAAATAAATTAAATTTATATTGATATATTAAAAAGAAAAAGGAGACCATACTTAATACTTCGTATATATATTAAATTAGTACAATATATATACTACTAAGGACGATACCGAGTTTGCCTTAATGGATACATGGGGAATTACTTTGAACAACATTTTATTCCAATAATAATTTTTATATATTACATTTTACATTATTAATAAAGTATATTAATTTATTATAGTTATTTATTATAGTTCGACACGTATATTAATTTATTTATTGTAACCTAAAAAATACATAACAATGAAATCTTTAGATGCGAATACATATTAAACATTGCATTAACGGAGATAACTTCATAGGGATGTTTTTTAAATTTGAAATCCTTAATTCATACTTTGGCTTCGAACACATAACCTTGAAAAATTGTCTCTATTTAAAGGTTATCTCAATAGGAAAGTATTACGTTTCATTCATTTCCTACAATATTCATGTAATTTTTAAGGTTTTAAACATTGGTCTATTTTTCATGTGGTTAGAAAATTTATTTTTTTATATATCATTGGTAAACCAGTTCCCCACCATGACCTTGGGAACATGCCCACGAATAGATCAACTATTCAAAAAATACCACAGCGACTTCATAATTGTAGAAAACGAAATGATTTTGCTTGAGAAAATAAATTAAATTTATATAGATATAATAAAAAAGAGTAAAAATAGGAGACCATACTTAATACTTGGTATATGTATTAAATTAGAACAATATATAAATATTTCCGGTTTAAATCGATTTCATGGATCTTGTAGATTTATAATATTATGTTTCCATGTTGTGGAGAGACCTTCACCTGGAGTGTTTCAACCGATATCCTATCCTCAGATCCTTTATTCACAGCTCCATAAAAATTCAAGATAATCCTGCAGGTTACAGGATCGAGTTTCGCCATTATCACGGCCTTCTAACTTGTATCCCCTTACGCAGGACATCCGATATACAGTTTTGAAGGAACATAATAAAGGTTTATTTATACTTAATTATCCAATGGAGCAGTAAACAGTAAACAGGAGCTCAAATAAATATAATTTAGATTTTTATTAAATTTACTTATTATTACTTTGAATAATAACTGAAGTGAATATTTTATTATCGTTTTTCTCTAAAGAGCAAGTTAATGTTAAACAGATATATTAAATTTTTTTAATATTTTTCATTTTTTGGGGGGATAATATATATATATATTTACCAGTTTTAATACGTAAAGATTATTTTAAAATGTTGGAATTTCGTGTAATTATTTTAAAAAAAATTTCCAGCTGTTATTTTTCTCCATCAGTGTTTTTATATATCTGTTGTTTATATTATAATATTTTATAACAAAATATTTTAAAAGCCTCTATTATTAATTAAATTAATAATTTTTACTTTAATTTTTGGACAAAATATGTTCATTTATTTACATATTTTAACTTACTCAAAATCAATTTTAAGTTACCTTATTATTAATCACTTAGAGGTGATTTTAGAAAAACATGCAATTGAAAATATCACTTTTTTTCCCAACTATATTTATTGATCACCTTTAGTTTACAATAATATTTCCATTACTTTTTATTGTAAGTTATTAGATTTCTTGTCTAAATATTTTTATTTGCAAGATGGAGTAGTAGGTTTTTCAAAAATATAGAATCTCCCAAAAAATTATAACTTTTCTTATTATATGAGTGGAAGGACAAATTCGTCAGGTTTGGTACTGGTCTGGAATATCCTTGAATTCAGGTTTTGGTTAATGGTTGGTTTAACTTCAAACTTTTCAATTTAAGCCATTCCTTGAAGTCATTACCTTATGAACTATTTCTTGATATGAGGAGAAGTTGGTCGAGGTCATAGGTCGTTGTCGTTATAATAATATATGTACAATACTATATTATATAATATCGTAATAGGTCGTTGATAAGTTCATCAAAGATACAAAAATAAACAAAACTTATATATTTATGTAGACGTATCGACTGAATTTCAGGCTTTATTCAGGACTGAAAAACAAAACTGAACAATCTTAATTCAGAGAAACATAAAAAAATAAAAAATAAAAATAAATAAACAAACATCGAAATATATATAACGATAAATTAGGTAGATAGTAGTTGATATTAATAGTACTAATTATTAGTTAGATAGTAATTGATACTAATAGTATCAAGCATTAGATAGATTGAAGTTGATACTGATAGACAATTATTAGGTTGATTGTCGTTGAAACTATCAACCTTATTTATTGTTATGTATACTTCCATATTTATTATTTTTATGTTTCTCTGAATCAAGGTTGTTATCTCGTTTTATTTTTCAACCCTAATGAAGGCCGGAACTTCAGTTCAACACGGTGCACAAATAAATAAGTATTGTTTACTTATGTATCATTGCTGTTCGCACCCATCTTCTCATATCAGTATACAGTCAACTATTAATAACTTCATTTCGAACTATTCCTTATTCTCAGAAAATTCTCTACATGACTTAAGACTTCGGAATGAAATTACCTATACTATATATATTTTTTGTCATTATAGATTTAAAAAGGAATTTCAACAACCCAAGTTCAAAAACTGATCGACTTAATGTAACATTTGAGACCATTTGACTTCCCCGCTGTAAATTTCTATATTGACAGCACTTGAATGAAGTCCAGAGTTCTTTAGGGCCACAAAGTTGGCCCAGAGCGTGAAGATAAAGTCTTAAAGAGGCTGGAGGCGGGAACGCTCTTCCAGAATAAATTTTCCAGGCGAACAGTAACCCGGAGAGGCCCTTAACCCCTTGGTAATGGAACTCGTGCGATACCCACACTTCAAGTCCGAGCATGTATTATACATTGTATAAAGAGCAAAAATATCAAGGGGATATCAGTAATTTATCTTTGTAGAGTTTATTATATTTATTTCAACAAATTTAAATTAATTTAATAATTAATTAATTTCAATAATTATCAAAAACTACCAAAAAACTTGGCAATACTTCGCAATTGTTGGATCAGGGATTTAGATAGATTCCATTGAAAATTTGATATTAACTAACATATTTAGTTATTTACATATTGGATTAATGATTTAATTAATGGCTTATTATATCATTAAATCTAAATTTGTTAATGTTAATGTAGGTTAGCAGAGCAGACATTCAGCTTTCCTTCGGTTGTATTAACGTAGAAATTGGATAAAATCCAGAGGAGTTACGAACGATTATATGAACAATGGTCTCCAGTATAGATTTTTTTTTTCAAATAAATCAAATGGGAAAATTTCTAAATTTTAATTTCCTTGAAAAATTGCTTTTAAGGATTTTATACGACGCTCAAAATGAATATAGATTTGCTTATTCATAAAAAAAAATTCTAATTATTTTTGGCGGTATTATCTTCTAAAGATTATAAAATTCCCTGCAAGAGGGCGTGAGTGTCTACGCTGATTACTCCTAGGCCACTTTGCCTAAGTGCCTTAAGTCAGTCCAATAAAGCTTGAAGAATTTCGACTAACTGACCTAATAATAGGCCAACCTGTTGATAATAGTAATATATCAGTTTGATTGTGTAAAAAATAAATGTTCATAAAAATAATACATAATTAAAAATAATACTAATACATTAAAATATTTATACTATATACTAGTACATATTTTTATTATTGACTTGATCAAATATCCTCCATTGTAATAAACTATTTTAGTGAATGTGACAACCCAATTATAAGGTTGTCTCCTTGATAATCGCCTAAAGGTTGAAAGGTTGAGAGCATAGGATCAAAAGAATTTATGTTTTTATTAACCTAATCAAGTTATTGTAGTAAACCTGGTTCAAAGCCAGTACGGGATGTCAGTCCTTCCATTACCTCTCCCTAAACCCCCAACCCAATTAGTCTCTAACCTTGCTTCCTGTTTCAATCCTGAAAAGAAGATGGCCTCGAGACCTAATGTAGAACTGTTATTGTAATGCTACCAATGGGTACTTCGAGAAACTATGGTATGATACAGACGTATATACTATATTTGTATCATACCATTATGATATAATATAACATAACATAAATTAGATGTAATTTTTACAGTTGTAAATTTAAGTAAATAAATAAATAAAAAACTGCTTCGAGGAGCATAAGGTACCCACAACTGGACTCGAACCCTGAACAGGACAATAGTGTCTTAATTACTAAGCTATTCCTCTTCTAATAATGATAAAGCTTGACGTAATATATTGTTTGATGCCGGTTACGTTCGGGAATCTTTGCTTACAAATCCTCAACCAAATTATTATTATATTTCATTGAATTAAACGATGTTTAACTTCTGTTTTGTTCATATATTTTCAAAATTTAGATAAACACTTTGAGATTGTTAAGGTTTTGCCAAAGACCCGGTTCGACACGCTGTTCCTTGTTCGCCGTCGCGTACTCCAGTTATTCCGCTGTACCTTGCGCCGTGAATCATTGCCATCCGGAACGCTGATGAGGATGGAGGCTATGAACACCAACACCCTGGGATAGAGGTAAAGAGGAAGCTGTGTGCTCTGTCCTTGTCCAGATTGAACTTTTTAATATCAACCTCCCTCGATGGTTAGTTAATTCTCTTTGAAGGGGAGTAGTGCTCTTAAACAGACCATTCAGTTTTTATGACGATGCTATCTAAATTGCAAATAGTATCATTTTGGTTGATGGTGTCGTTATTTTGGTAATAGATAGAGGGATAAAAAAAAGTTTAAATGTCTTTACTAAGGCCTTTTGAGGAATTATGTGTCTTCGTATTACACAGTGCTAAAAATCATTTTAAGTGGCTGTAGATTTATAATTCGTAATAAGATTTATTGGATACTTTATTATAGTTAAACGTGAAATATAGTTAACAATTTTCTTATTGAACTTGCCACTCAAAGCAGTCGGGAAAGTTATGTACATATAAATATACGTACGTATCCCTTTAAACTAATAACTAACAATTTCGCTGTTTTGTTTTTTAATATAGGTAACAAATTCGAATGAAATTAAAAGAAAAATTAGTATTTCCAAAGAAAAAACAAACCAAAAAACTGGTCCCTTTTCCTTGTACTTGCAGATCTACTGAAGTTAACGTGCATGAATGTTGAAAATTATTTTTTTACTTTGTAAGAACAAATTATAAAAAATAGTTTTTGTTTGTACATGTTAAATGTTTGTCTATCTTCCTTTTTATTTCGTCTATTGGTTATTGATTTTTACTTTTACGTACCACATATTTGAAATATGTGGTACGTTGAAGTATTACAATCGTGAACAATTTCGAATTCCAGTTTTCGACGAAAATATTAGTTTTGAATCCAAAAAGTCTTATCTCGTAAAACTTTCTGTATGTGTGAGTATTTGTGAACAGCCTCGCTCAAAAACGAATGCTTGGGATATGACAGCAACTGTTTTGCTAAAATTGACCCATTTTTATGTCCAGTTTATAGAAGCAATTTTTCTCATTTTTTAGTTTTTTCTCCAAAAATCTTAACGATTTTGATTAAAGTAAGTGAATAAATAAACAATTGAGTGGTCTTTAATATCAGATAGGGCTTATTCTCATTTAAATAGACTTCAAATTAATCAATCCTCATTCAAATTAAAACAACAGGGCTTAAATGATGAATTTTCAAAATGGCTAACTCCGGAGTATCTTTAATTTTCTTATTGAAAAAAGAAAACAGTTCTTATAGTTAGCTGTATTATAGAATGTTTAAATACAAAATATTAAAGAATTTTATAAATAACTGGAGGAGAAAAAAGGGAAAATAGATAAATCCAATTCGCACGGGAAATGCCGTTTTCTCCATCTCCAGAAACTCTAAAATATGATTTTTTTCGGAAACAGAAATAGATAATTTTTTTTTGGAAGAAGATAGTTCACAGTATAATGTAGATTGTAAAAAGATAGTCCGGACTTATAAATGCTTGATAAAAAAAAAAATAAATAAAAAAAAAATTGGATATCTTAATTTATAAGTTCGATTTGAATTAAATGAATGAATAAAGAAGTAAATAACAAAACAATGAAGTAAATATCGGCTAAAAAGTTATATTTAATAAAAATTCAGAGAAATTGTGTTAACTAACATTTATTTAGTTTCATTGTGTTTTAATATGTTAAGATAGTTATTGATTTAGTTACCCTGATATTTAATACTTTTATAAATAATTTGGGGAAAAAAAACGCTGATGTTAATTAAGTATTTACACCATGTTGATCGGACTTAAAATACACAATATTAAACTATAATTAATTATTGATTAGCTATTGTTGGGAAAATCCTTTAATTTATCCTAATGCAGAGAGCCCATGCTATCAGTTCTATAACAATTCTCATTCAGCCCCAATCATTCGAACTAATATCAACATCCTTGGGCACGCAGGAATTTGTCATTATTTTGCAAACTTGGAACAACAGCTTGAAGTTATCTTAATGCTGCTTCTTTGGAGTAATCATAAGTTCTTTAGGGATTATATATTACTCAGGTTGTCAGTCAAAGTTGATTTAAAAAATGCGAGATTGGAATTAGGGTTGAAAGAAGCTGGCGCATTCCCAGTGTTCCCGTTGTAAATCCCTAATCACGCATGCGCCTGCCAGTTTGATGATAAGTTTGACTCGTGTAGGACCAAGTTTATTAAGTTCGTAAGTTTTGGGTTATCTATATGGTTGTTCTTTAGGGCTGGAAGTGCTAAATTAAAACATCTTAAACCCATCCAGCCGTTATAACACTTATTTAAGTTATATTTTGTTCTATTTTTAGAGTTGAAACTTGTTTTACTTCTTAATATAATTTTGTTTTTGTTTTCCTTCATATTAAACTTATATTATTAAACCGTCAATGATGTCTCTCCAACGATAAACTTCCCTTCTCTTGGATCAAACTTGTAAATATATAATTTTACGAGTTCTGTTCTCTCCCCTCTCTCTCTAAGATTATTCTGTCAGTCTCTTTATGACGGTTCGAAGTATCCTGTCTCGCCGGGACTGAATCTTGTCTTCAGGATTTTTAAGGCTTTGCAGAGATGCTCGACCCACGCCCGCCGCCTCTGATATTGATGTTTGTATTCAGGCATTTTATCGCAAATACATAAAACGCCTCTTCTGTACTTAGGCTCTCGGTAATTTCATGTCTACTAATTTTCTTATATCTTTGGCTATCTTGCCACGTCTTGGTATTTAATAGTTTCCTATTTCGTATTGCCTTATACGTGAAATGACTTCTAACGGTATTTGGTATAAAGATTTAATCCTCAGGGATAAGTAATATATATATTTGATATATACCTGAGGTTCAGTCAGTAATAAAGAACAATATTTTTTGGCCACGTTTTACCCATGCTCTATGTCAGTAGATCTCATATTTTTTTCCTCTACAGCACTCTGTTTTTGGTGAAAAATATTTTTGCGGTACACTTGTCGAGAATATACAAAGGTTGCAATAATTATCCTTTCATAGTGCCTTTGAGTATGTGGGAAAATAAGATTAACAAAGCAAATGCTCGAATGCACAGTTTATTTGCTAATTTAATGTTAAATGTTCTTCTTCTTTTTTTGTAATATTTAGAAAAATTTGCATTATTTGCAGCACCCTCTTTGGGAACCACTGCCCTACAGTAAGAAAAAACAATTTTGTCTGGAAATCGTAAGAAAATAATTTTAAAAAAATCCTTTTACAGTAATTAACACTAAAAAACGAATTAATATACAGAATACGGATAAATAGAAACATTACTTACAATTAAATATAAGAAGATGGTCAGGATTGCGGTCAAAAAAAGAAGAAATAGTTTATAACTATTTTAATTTCATGTACTTTTTAAACTGTATATTTTAAGTATTTTTTAAAATTTTTATTCTTATCATTGTTTATTCAAGTTTATTTTATATTAATATTATTTTATGTCTTCCTTCCATTTATTTATATGTAATTTCTAATGACTTTATTTTTACATAATATTTATCCTGGCTCAAATTACCTTATTGTTATAATATTCTTAGTTTTTTTTGTACTTTTTAGCTCCGATGAAGCTCTGCAAAGTGGGGCGAAACGTCGGACATTAAAATAGTTATAAACTATTTGTTCTTTTTTTGACCGCAACCCTGTTTTGACTACAAAATGGCCGCTGTTTCAAAGCGTTAAAAAAGTTAGTTGTTCGTTCGGAGTTCCACATTTTTAACATTATCAACAACTCTGGAAAACCTACTGTAACATTATTTAAATAAGAGTAAAATTGCTAAAATATGAGCCCTAGTAGAGCTATTTGCGTTTAATACTTCTCGAGATTTATCTTTTTACAAAGAAATATTTCATAAAAAATGCTCAATAAAAGATGTAGTTAGTGAATTTTTGTTTGAGAAGTCTATATCTCAAAAACCATTAGTCCTACAAATGCCTATTAACACCCAAATTAAAGCTAGTTTAATGCAATATACAGTAGTTTATTACGTTTATCTTTGTAGGAGTAGTAGTTTTCCTGATATTCGACAAAATTCATTAAAATATGTTGATTTCTAGTTGTTTAGACAGAGTTTTTGGATTTATGAAAGCATATATCTCAGGAACCATCAGACATATA
>NW_027114461.1:191116-264154 GCF_000696795.3 Halyomorpha halys | reverse complement strand
GTTGTTTTCCAGAACTCAAATTAAAGGTAATTAAACTTACTATAAAGTAGTTAATTACACGTATCTTCGTGGGGGTAGTAGTTTTTATGATATTCGTATATAAATATGAAATTTGCACATAAAATTTTGTCTAAACAATTAATTTTAGCAAATATGAAAACAACTGTTCCTACGAATATAGGTATATGTATATAAAGATCGAAGGGAAACAAGATGAGCTAATTGACAACTGTCATTACATTATTATTGTTATCCATTGCTTTATTAGTTATAAAATCATCCAAAACAAAACTTACACTATTAAAACACAAACTACGAGCAAATAACCTAACACGACAACAAACAACGGTGACGAGCTCAGCTGGTCATGTTATATGTTATATCGTTTTAACATGGTAAAAGAAGGAAATATTTCTCTATTTAACATGAGTTTTCGATTTAACATGTTAAACTAAAGATCATGAATAACCTTAATATAACTTGGAAAGGCAGGTAATTTTACTAGCTAATATGACTTGAGCGCGATTGGGCTGTCCTAGATGGTAATCATTTGTGTTATTTACGATTACGATAGAATTACATGATACAATAGATGGATACATATGGCATGTCAAACGTATTACAGGTCTGTCATCACGTTGTGATAAAAAATAATCAATATTGTTACAAGAGCTAATAGGACTTCTTTTCTCTATTGTATATTAAAATATTATACTTTTTTCTCTATCGTACCTTTTATTGGTTTATAGTATCTTTGAGGCAGAATTATTGTATTATATAAAGTTATATACTTTTACAACTATTTCGAAAAACTGTAATTCACTTTAAAATAACCTAAAAAAAACAAAAAACGAGCTAAGTTAGGGAATTAAAAAAAAAAGAACTAGAAAATATTAATTAATTTTAATAATAGATAAATATAATTTTATTAACATCAGCTTGATCATTGTTAATTCTTATTATGTGTAGTTTTATTTGTTAGTGATTTACGTTCTGTATTTTAAATTAATTTAAAAAAAAAAATTTCTTTTTTTTTTATGTTTATATATTCAACTATAAATTATTCAAAGTTGTTTAAAAGGAAAAAGTAAATAAAACATGGGTTTAAGTAAAAAAAAAAAAGATGAAAGAGCTAAAGTAAGTAGATGGGGATGAATTAGTAAGCGTGAGTGAAAGAAGGATAAAAGAAAAGAAAAAGGAGCTAGACACAAAGTAAAGGCCTTTATAAAGAAAAAAGAGAAAGGAAAAGAGGATCTTAAGCTTTTGAAAATACATTTCGTGGATTCGTTGAGTATAAAATCTGTTTATATTAATTTTTTTATGTAACCCATTACACAAATTCACTAGATAAATTATATAATATATTTGTAAAAAAAAAATGAAATTAAGAGGACATCCAATCATTGGCATAGTTGCATTATTTTATCCCTTTAGTCTTAAAATAAGTTACATATACATATTAGAATAAACATATTATTGCAAATAAACGAAGTACTGTTAAAAGTTTAGAGAATGCATGTAACGTATTTAAATATTATATTCTTTTATGCTTGAAGAAGTTTGTCGGGTGGTGCGGTCAGCAACGAGCAACATAAATAAACAAAACCATATTTATTTATTTTATGCCGACGTTTCGACCTGAGTTTCAGGTCTTCATCAGGGGTTGTGGTGTAGAGGGTTAACTCAGTTACCAATCTTCCCTCTACGCCACAACCCCTGATGAAGACCTGAAACTCAGGTCGAAACGTCGGCATAAAATAAATAAATATGGTTTTGTTTATTTATGTTGTTCTTTGCTGACCGCACCCCCCGACAAACTTCTTCAAGCATTAATCTACGGTCAACTATCTACACCTCATTATATTCTTTTATGATTATTTTTCTTTTTCTTTTAGGTGAGCTATCCTGATCAGTGAAGTGTGGGTAAACCAGCCATTGATCATTTCCTTATGGTAATGTTTAATTGTTAAATCTTATTTTATTATTTAGAAATAATTAAAATATTTTTTAGCGTTATTATTGGAAACTCATTTTTATGTGTTAAATTTTAAAATTTCATTAAAACTTTCTTTGAAAAATATGGTTCAAAAAGAAACCGTAGAGACGCTAAAGTGCATAAATCCATATTTGAAAAAAAAAAAAAAAAAACGGGTGTATAATTTATGAGATTTTTTTTTATTATTGAAACAGTAGTTTTTAAACTACATCAGAAAAAAAAAATCATTATCTAATGAAAATAACTCAAGACTATTAAAAATGATATTATTTTAATTATTAAACATTGATGTCGATGAATTATTAGCAGAATAAATTTTTAAAACAAAACAAAGAATTGAAAATAATTTTTCAAGATATATTTTTTATAACTATCTTTAAAATGTATTTTGAATTTTTTGTTTTAAGAAAAATCGAATATACTTTCAAAGGTCCAAGCGACGGTTCTGAGAAGGAGGGCTATTCATTGTAGATTTTAAACGGGAAAATAGTAATAAAAATACTGCGCAATGTATTAAAATAACAAAGTTTTGGCTATAAAGCCTTACTAATTTATGAATACTATAGATCATATTATTTTATCATTATGTTATTTTTTTTATACACATAGTTTAATTATGTTCATTTTGTTTATTCTTCTGTTTGTATATATTTTAAAAGGTTTTTTTTTTTCATTCATTTATTTATTTCATTTTATTTTAGTATGTATGATATCTACTAAATTGTATCAGATTACCTATTGTCCACAGCTGTGTGGCAGATTGTAATATCTATTAATAAATAAGAAGTATTTTAAAACAGAAAAAAAATTTATGAATTATGTATGCTTAACTGAATTATGTTCATTTTTCTGTATGCTTGATTATGCCTTATGACATAAATGTTGTTTCAATGAAGATTATTAGGCAATTAAACCTATCATAGCAGAATATAAGTAATTAAATATGTGAGTAAAATAACATAACTAATGAAATAGAAATAGAAAGTTATATAGTGAGTGCGAAGAAGCAACGAAATATGAATATTTTAATTTTATAATAATAATTTAAAACTTAAAAGTTATGGAAAAAAAACAAAGAGAAAGAAAATATATGTACTCAATAGATAGTTGACCGTAGATTAATGCTTGAAGAAGTTTGTCGGGGGGTGCGGTCAGCAAAGAACAACATAAATAAACAAAACCATATTTATTTATTTTATGCCGACGTTTCGACCTGAGTTTCAGGTCTTCATCAGGGGTTGTGTCGTAGAGGAGGGATCTTTCCTCTACGACACAACCCCTGATGAAGACCTGAAACTCAGGTCGAAACGTCGGCATAAAATAAATAAATATGGTTTTGTTTATTTATGTTGTTCTTTGCTGACCGCACCCCCCGACAAACTTCTTCAAGAAAATATATGTAAGTAAATTACTAGAATAAAGAAACAAAATATAAAATTAAGTAAGACATAGAAGTGATTAGAAAATATAACAATTATAATATAATGGTAAACAAAACTAATAAAGTGGGTAAGGAAAAATATGAAAAGAATAGAGAAAGAAAACGGAATAAAAGAAAGATAAGAAAAAAGAGAATAAATCACACCTGGCTTGGAAGACGTCGGTCATCCAAGTGAGGTCAGCGGCGCGGGCGGCAAGAGTTTGAGTTAAAAGTACGTTAAAAGAGATGACAGAACTACCAGAAGATAAAGAACACGTTACAAGTTACTTAGAAGGATAAAAATAAGAATTTTAAGATTATTTAAAAGGAAACATATAAAAGGACGACGGCAAATGAATTTAAATGAAGGCTAGAAATTCTGGCCTAATCGTTGCCACTAATTATTAATTTTTTAAAACTTATTTGAGTTATTCTCTGACACCACCCCCAACCGTCTTCTCATATAATTTATATTTAAGATCACGAAAAGTATGAAATTCATATTAATCTCCAGAGTAATAATGACATTAACGTACTTGTTCTGAAGGAGACCCATAATTAAAACGAAACTTCTCGAATCTGTTGGCTAGTAATACTTAAAGATTGTAAATTTATATAAAAGACTTTCGTAAAATAAAAATAATTCCGTCTCCGGATGTTCGCCTTGGGATGTATTTAAATTTCGTTTCGCTGCTGGTTTCGATCGACCTTCTTAACCACAACTGATATTTTTAATGTTATCATTATTATTATTTATAGCTTTTTGATTTAGTTTAATCGAGTACCTACTGAATCGCGATCTCTCATTGTTCTCCTTTTTGGCGTGCCTCGAATCGATCACAGGATAACACTTCAACTGCCAACTGGTGAAGCTATCGGAGGTTGTTTCCTCTTCCTAGTTATCTCTCCCATCTGTTCTGCCCTTGTTCTTCTCGCGTCGGCTGTCCTGTAATTATCACAGATTACAAGATTAGGCCTTTAAATGTCTTGATGGCTGTGATTTATTGCGTGTGGTCTGATTCGGATACGAAATTAATTATGTATCTTGACCTTTTTGATAATTTATTTAGTTTTTTATCATTTAATAAGGTACTGAGGTGAAAAAAAACTTCCATTTAGAATATTATCGCTATTTCATATTTTTTTTGTACTACGTTTTGGAGTTTCCCCATAATCTTGTACTAATATTCCTCGTTTTGTTTAGGGAATCTATTTCTTTTTGAAATATTGTCAAATAGCCACATTAATTAAAATATACAACGAAACATTTGCTAAATAATGTCACTTTTGTTGTGTAGTAATTTTTTAATAATTTGAAAATATTTAAAAACGAAATAGATGCACCTAGCAAAATGAGGAAGACTAGAACATGAATATGGAGAAACCCGGAACATAGTACAAACAAATATAGAATAGTGATAATGTCCTAAATGGAAGTTTTTTCACATCAAAATCTTAATAAATAAAAAAAAACAACAAAAAAACCTTCTAGAAAAGAAAATCCAGATTAAAGTTATTTATTATTATATTTTACAAACTATTCTCTACGTGATTTCACTGGCGCTCAATTAGGATAATACGTGGCTGTTTCGATAAAGTTATAAGTACACAAGCAAGTTCGGTATTAAAAATAAATATTGCATGTATATATTATAACGGTGACTTTAATGGCAAACATTAAGATCAAGATAAAAAGAAATAACCTGTTAGACTTTAGTAATAGATATATATGGATATCATATATCACAGTAACAGAAAATCGTTTACTTATTTACACCGTATGTGTGCAACCAATCAAGGCCTTCTTTTCATTACTTAGCAGGGAATAACGATTCTAGAACAATGGTCGTAAAAGGAGGTGATTTGTACAAAATCACCATACACCTCGTGATTTCACCCCAGGTAAGGGTACTTTATTGAGACTGGGTGTGTGTCAGGATGGCTTCTCTATCCACAGGGTTGACTCTCCGGCTAATCTAACAGAATAAATAATTATTTACCACAGTCAGAATTGGTCTGTGAGATAGTTCACAGCGCCTTTATACCCTGCATTATAAATAAATTAATTCAATTTTTATTATTGTAAATTAAATATGAAATAGGAGGTTTATAATATCTTAAATAAGAAAAATAATCTCTGCTTAATGAATTTCCTAAATCTGTTTAGAAAACTTCATCGATTGTTCGTTCTTTCATATTATTTTGGTAGAAGTCGAGAATAATTCATTGATAAACTGGTTATTTTAAAAGAAATTTTACAATGAAATGTATATATCGTTTGTACAACATAGTATTTGGCATTTATTTTTAATTGAAGTTTTTACTCTATTTTTTTAGAATCGATTCCGCAGACTTAAAGAAAATATTTATTTTAAATGTATAATGTTGATATTAAATTATGTTAAGTTATTATATATTTAATTGACAATAATTTACAAACATTATTAACAAGCAGTTAGCATGTGTTTATGAGTATGTACCTGAAATCTTCAGTAAGAATCCATGGTAGTTCATGGTAAATGGTGTTTGAAAGATTTTATTAGTACCTTTACTAGTAAATTGGATCATTTGGCGTAGAATAAATTTCATAAAATTTAATTGTTGGATTATGAATTAAGTTCAGGATAACGAAAACTACTAGTTGGTTGATTAGCTACATATCGTAGGTTTGGAAGAAGACTGTCACAACTGAAAATAATTCATTTTTATGTTTCCACAGTACAACGACTGCAATTCGTCTATATTAGGAAGAGATTACAAATAATTTTGAGTTCTGACAGTCTTTTTCCAACCCGACGATATGTTCATTATGATATATTAGTTTTTAGTAATTTAATTATATATTTCAACACATTAATGTAAAGTCTTAAAATAGTGGCAAACCTTACAATTAATTTATCTCTTGTTTAGTTTTACTTCTTTATAGTAACATATAATGTTATTATGAACATTAAAAATAATATTTCAGAAATAACTAAGTCTTCCAAATTAATTAACTATTATTATAACAGTTACATGTATTTTTAATATGTATTAAATAATTTGTATTTTTAATAGTTATTAAAGAATATTAGTCTTTACAAAACCTTTTTTATTAAAGTTATTTTTTGCACTAATTTTAGTTTTTAAATTTTTTTTTTTTAATTAAAAATAAATTTAGGAATAATTTGTTTTACATTACTTTTCGGAAAAAAATCTGATCCCTTCATTAAAATTTCATATTCCTCTCTTCTTTGAAGTATATAGACCAATTTCATTTTTATTGAGCTAGCCCTTGTAGAAGATAAAATTTACTACTTCTTTGCCCGGATGAAGGCTAGAAGTTCTGGCCGAAACATTGGCACTAATAATTAAGATTTAAATTATTTGTGTTCTTCACTAACCGACCCCCAATCACATTTTTTTTACATTAATAGACATTGATAATTATTAATTCAACAATGTGAAATAATTAGAATCGTACCAGGTTCTCAAAAATATAAACATATTGCAGGTTTTTTATAAAAAATATAATTTTCTTAAACCAAATTAAGAACATAAAATACTCTCTTAAAAATAGTAAAGTAAGAGTAAATTCGTCCTTGTTTCGTATCTACTAAATATATGTATATACTATGTATATAAAACTATACTTTAAAATATTTATAGTAATTGTACTTTTTGGAACAGGCTGAAAAAAATTTAATCAAAATTACTTTTGATAGTATTACTAAAATAATTTACTTTAAAATTATTGGGACATCATTAACTAACTTAGCTCTCTAAAGGGAATTTCGTACACAATGGATTATAAATCTTAATTACTTAATAATTACACTTTTATTGATGTTTAGTTCTAAATTAAATTGAATGAACTTGTCCAAAATATCTTGATCTTGTATGAATGGATGACAACTCTGCCGCTATGAAATTATTCTCTATGTTAATTAGTGAGACAAATTTTAATCCGACTTAAGGGAGGGTTGGTTTATCCCCCCATATAGGGGCTGCTGACTAAACCCATAAGACCACATTATCCTTCCCCACTGAGGATTATATTCAGAAATTCCGGGGGCGCCCACTCTTTTGACTTAGTCGTTGAGGATTGATAACTGTTTGGACACGGGCTATTGTCATAGCTCGGCAGCCCCCATTGTGGTGACTTGATTAATATCCTCTTAGCACTCAGAGATAATAAGTTAATGTTATTGTCTCTCTCTTTGTAATTACATACGCAATGGGTAGGCGTTCCTTGCTGCTCACCGAGAGTTATCGAGATTTAAATTGTCATAATAACAATGTAAGTTACAAAATAGAAAATTAGACTAAAAGAGAAAATTATAAATGTGTTTCTCTTGAAAGATAATGAAAAATTTATATTTCTTTTTCATTCAGTATATATCATTTTTATTTTAATTTACATATATATTAAAAGCATAATAAGGGGAAGTATTAGGATCGGGAAAAATATGAAAATCGAGTTTTCGGAAACGCACCTTTTCAGATACCATCACTCCAAATTACTAAATATCGAAAAAATAAAAAGTGGTACGAAACTGAAATTACATATTTAAGGCTATTATATCCCTATATCAAAAAAGGAATAAGAAATATAGAAGAATTTGGCGACTAATTAAAGGAGAGGAATGGAGAAATAAAGACATCAATTTAGAGGCTAGGAAGTTCCCGATCTCTCCCCGATTCCAGTCAAATGTACATCGCATAGTTTTATTTCGTTAACTGTTTTTTTAATTATCAATATATTAAAACTATAAGTATTAAAATTGATTGTTATATATTTTCGCCTTCGGGGTAGTAATTAAAAGTTGAGTAATGCGCGCACAACACCAGATTTATTGTTGGTATTTATGAGCTTGTTTGCTACATCACTAACCACAACCCTCTTATATCTTACATGTTAAAGATTTTACTACTTTAGGGTTTATAAACTTCCCTGTTTTATATCGATTCCTTTCTACATAGGAACATCCTCGCATGATCTGTATGGTCGTTCACTAACGGTCCGACAAGGTCTACAACCTCTTGCTGAAGATGCACATAAACTGTCGAGAGATCCGAGCGAATGCTCGTTAACAAGATCTATCAGATTCCCTCTGGCTTCCTAATCGGTGTTGCCTCTCTCTTTTTCGAAGTCTTAGCTCTATTGCTCTCAGGCAGACATACTTTCTAATAACTTCGGTGAGGTTTTAGTGTAATTATAAAAATACATTTGTCAATTTGTGGTTGTATTTTCATGATCGATTTATTTTTAATGTGAAGGAATTAAAATACAGCTAGCATATAATTCTCTATTAAGGTTCTAAAACAAAATATTTTAAGCAAAAATAAATAATTAAGTTGTTATGACACTTGTCCACAACACCAAGGCAGTTGAACACGATTTTTCTTCTTGATATCATGTACAACACGACTATCACATAATTCTTTACATTATAGTTCTTATTTGGAAGAAGATAGTTGGCCGTATGTAGTAGGATAGATTGTAGGAAGATAGTCTGGGTGGCGGTCAATAAAGGTTTCAAAATAGTTCTCTTTAACTATCTTGAAACTTTTATTGACCGCAACCCGGACTAGGTTCCTTCAATATAGGTCTTATTGCTTTTTTTTTTTCAAATATTGTAACTATTATTTTTAAAAAACTTAGTCTTATGAATAGACTTAATATAAATTTCATCTTCTTCATTTCGTCACACCCACGCCTATTTTTGTGAATGCCACCTATAGGCTAACGGGCCTCACAAATTCCCGGGGGGAGGTTGTGTGTGAGTATAGTATAATTATAAGCTTGAAAAAATCCCAGATAGGGCCGGGGACTCGAACTCTCAACCTTTGGTTCGTAGACAGGCGCGTTACACGCTGCTATGGTCACCCCCTATTGATATACTTAACTTAATCGAAATCGGTCGAGCTAGTTTTTAGAAAATCTAAAAAAATTAATATGTTGTTTCAGGTTCGTCACTTTTGGTTTTTGAGCTAGACTGTTTGTTGAAACATAGGCGCACGCACTCAAATGAGGTTTATTTGGGCTTATGAGACCTCAAAAGGCATATTTCTGTCGAAATCTCTAATTCGGATATTTCTCGATCTCAATACTTTCTCGGACTCCATTTCATATAATATATATAAGTAAAGAAGTCAATTGTTCAAAAATGCATTGATTTTTTATTCATTGATATAAATATCATATTAATCTTTTCGTACTCAATGTTTCAAAGTTTAAGCAACGAGATGTACTTAATTTTATTATATCATATTCGAGTGTTTTTTTATTATTAACCGTTTTTAACAGAGACCGCTGTATAATAGACAAGATATTCATCCCTGTGGGTTATGAAGTATAAGAATTTACTGCAATAATTTTTCAGTTCATAAATCATCTTTATAATTCGAGACCTGCTACGATTTCCCCATCTGCAACGACAATGCTAGTTGTGAATTCGGCCAGAAATATTTTATTTTTATTTTCAACTTTTGTACGGCACGGTTCTTTTTATAAGGCGTGAATAGCACAACCTTTCAACGCAGCATTATGTAACCTAGTAAAAAAATGGAGTTTCTCTGGGATTTTGCAACATAATTTGATTACACAAGGAAAGAGGGATGAGTAAATTCTCCGCAGTGTTGCAGTTCGTCGTTATTGCATTCAGGGTAATTATTTATTATGAGAGAAAAATAGTCAAGTCAGAGGTGTGCTCAGTAATATACAGAAATAAGTGTAGAAATACAATGTATCAACGCAGTGATGATAGAAAGCCAGGAGAGGGATCTCAATAAAACAGCACAAGTGCAGCTTGCAGCCAAAAACCAGCACGATTTTGATTTTGATAATACAATAATTTTACATAAAGAAAATAATACATTCAAAAGAAAAATACTTGAGTTCATTTACATATCAGAAAACATTAATTATACAGTGAATTTTAAAACAGCCTCTAGAAATCTGAACCAACATTATGCAGAGATTTTGAGCAAAATTAATTTATGAACAATTATGTCAATATTTATTGTTAACTTTTGTATTTGAATTTTGAGATAAAAGAAATAAAATTTTAATCAAAATAAATAAAAATTATGCTTGACTTAATTGTAAGGAAGGTTACAAATATTGTCATAAAATATGAAATGGTGACAAAATAGGTAATTAGACACTTAAATAAATAATTCGTATTTAAGGACTTCTTGGATGGACTGTGAAGAACTTTTCCTGAGTTCCAAGGTAGTGCAGTAGAAAAATGTTTTACATTTGTATCGACATGTTTTGCATGTCTGCGATTAGGTATTTAACATACTAATTGTTGAATCAAAACCAAAATTAAGACTTAAAACGGCAATTTATTAACTTCGTCATTGCCCACTCTATTTCCAAATAACTCGTTTTTCCTCTTTATTTATATTCTCCATAAACAATTTTGAGCCTTTTTAGCTTTTTAAAAAAATTTTTTTTTGGAAAAAAGGGTTATCTCGGTTTTTCTTTCGGTATCTTTTATTAGTTTAGGCTGATTTTATTAATTTACTTATTATATTTTCTAATTTAGTTTCTATATAATTTTTATTTGACTAATTTGTTTGAAATGTAATCAATGGATAACTATACATTCAATGTATTCATTGTTGAATACATTTTATAACTTTTAAAATAAAAATAACAAAGTATGAGAGCATTTCCAATTCACTTAAAATGGTGTCTATTCTTGAAGCAGTTACCACCCGTCCTTGATTAATCTATGAAGCGGAATCTGAAATGAATATTATGCTTTTCTCTTTTCTCGTCACTTGTCAAGTAATTGCCTGACGAATATTATTGTTCGACCTCATGAAGGCGAGCTGGGTTATGGTGAGTTAGGCAGTTGCTTAACGTAGTATTTGATTAATGCTTCCTTGACATACATGTATACAGGCTCTATGTGTCTCTTTTTTACTTATTCTATTAGGTTTTTTGTTACTGCATCGTTTAAATATTTCAATTTAAATAGTTGAGAATTCCAGGTCAATATCGTAAATTTATATTGTAACGTCACTAAGTATATCATCGCGTTTACTAAATTCGTTTCAGAAAAAAGTAGATATCAATAAATTTTACAATTAAGTATAAGAAAAAATAAATCGTCTTTTTATATAATTTAAATTCTTCGTTTAGACTAATTTGTTTATCAATTATAATAAAAATATTCATTTAGTCTCGACATATATTACTCCACTCCTACGTTTCGGCCATACCTGCTATTCTCAAGGATAATTATTGAATAACAATATCAATTACGCTATCATAATTTAAAATGACTTCCATAAACATTCTGAATTATAAATTATTCTGCCTTTGTCAAAATATATTTTACTCTATCGACCCGTAATACAAAAATTGAAATTAATCAATTTTAATCATATTTTGTTAAATTACCTATTTTATTGTTGATAAAGTCATTGATAAGATTGTAATAGAAAGTATAAATTGAATAATATTAGAATAAGGAAATCAGTGGATAAAAATAGGCAACTAACAAAATATGATAAACGTTTATTGATTGTGTATAGTGTTTTCCTATTTTAATTATGTTTGTGTAAGAAAGTGTAATTGAAATTATTAATCAATTGTTATCCTTGAGAATGGCTTGAATGGCCTAAACGTTGGAGTTGCGTAATTAGAAAACAAACATGTTGAGGCTAAATTTATGAAATCATCTTATCAATTTTTTTTTAATAAGAAATAACCGTTAAAGTTATTAGAAAGAGATGGTCAGAGTTAAAAAAAAAAAACGACAAAAATATGGCCAACGTGCGATTGTTTTTACACATATATGCTTTTATACTATTTGTTTAATAGTTTCTTTTTAGAAACATTTTAGGCAATATCTATTTGAATTTATTTTACCTATTATTCATTTAAAATTCTACATTTTACTATTATATTACCTTTTATCCGGAACGTCGGGTAGAAAAACATATTTGCAGTATGAATACAACTTACTAGTCTAAATAAAAAAAATTAGTTAAGGTTTTTTTCATAGTTAATAAGTTTATTGTGTAAATGTAACCAGTGCTTATTTCATTTTTATTGTTTTATATGTTCAAAATTTTTATTATTTTATCCTATGCTTATTTTTTAATCATTCATCACTATAACTTATTGTACACAACCAACGTTGTGACAGATTGTAATATTTATCAACAAATAAAATTATCTATATATAAAAAAAAAATAAACCAATAAGTTGAAGAAATTGCTGCAGATGATGTTAGCTGATTCAAAGAGTTTCTTCTCGGTTGGATAAGATCGTAACCGAGACTAGGCTCATTGAAGTTGGCTTGGACTAAACGAGAGCCCTCCACTTTACTACTCTTTCTCAACTCTTCCAATAGCTCTGCCCCAGTTCCTCTGCGGTCTGGGATTATTGTCGGGATAACTGAGGCTTCTGCAGATTTTCTTTTCTTCTTCCAGGCATTTTAAAATTGTGTAACGGCAGGCAAGAATGTTGCGGTAGACCTAGAAGAACCCTCTTGTGGCGACAGCTGTAGTATCGCTTCCGTGTATCCGACCCGGAATTTATTTTGAGATTGCAGGTATTTATTATTTCTGTTTGCTCATTTGGTTAAAAGGCTGAAGAAAAGTTAAGAGTTTATATAAACTGAAATATATCAATTTTTTTCACTACGCCAAATATTACAAAAAATGTTGAAATACAACAGGGTAGTTCATCAGCTTTATATAGATTTCAAAAAGGCTTGCGATCCTATTGACCGCCAAAGCTGTATAATATTCTGATTGAACAGGCAATACCAAAGAATGTAGTAAATCTCGTATGGATGTGTATAACCGAAACGTTTAATAAGGTGGGAATCAGTATCCATTATTCTGAATTCATTATTAGAAATTCAATATTCGGTCGGGTTTAAAACATGGCGATTCTATATCACCTATCTTATTTAACCAAGCTCTAGAATACGTCATTAAAAGTGTGATAAATACTGAAAATAAATAAGTATTGTGCTGATGATTTGGTTTTATTGGGTGAGAACAAGGAAACTATAGAAATAAATACAATTGTGTTAACTCCAGTAAGGAACCAGGCCTTGACATAAGTACGGATAAAACAAAATATTTGGTTAGCTGTAGAAACTGGAGCAATTTCGGTTATATAGATTTAGGAGAAAATACGTCTTAGCAGTTCCACAGTTACGTTCTACGGTAACTGGAAAAAATAAAATTGATGAGGAAATAAAAGTGAGGTAAAGGCGATAAATGCTTGTTATTTTTCAATTTCGAATCTGCTTAGCTTGCGCCTTCTATCCAAAAAAATAAAAATTAGAATTTATCAAACTATTATCCTTTCCACTGATTCCATGGATACGAGGCGTGGCCTCTTTCACTAAGGGATGAAAATCGCCTTGAGGATTTCGAAAATAAAATATTAGGACCGAAAAAGAATGAAATAACGGGTAAACTTAGGAGGATTAGACGGAAACGTAAGTGGGAGGATTCCGTTAAACTAATTTATTAGAATTGGGTCTGGAAGGGTGTCACTGAAAGGACGTTTGTTGAGAGCCATTGGTGGTATCGGCATCGAATCTCCTGGTTCGTTAGTACTTTATTATTATTATGAACTGAAAATTTTATTAAGGTCCCAGGCAACAATGTATAAATTCCTAGACATATATCAATTTTATTTTCCAATAGCAGTTATCATTCTTTATAACGGAGAATATTTATAAAATTCTATAAAAATATGATTCTAGAATTTATAGATAATGATGCCACTGAGAGACATTTATTAATTACGTAGCATGCAATGTAAGAAAATAAAAATTAACACCTCTTAACTCAAATACGTTTGAATATATATTATGATTTTTTTTTTTAAGGTATTATACAATAATTCCCAAACAGCTTTTTATTTACTGATATAAAAATTCTAATTAATTTAATAATAAAGCTTGTATATACTGTTCCCTATGGAAGTCCATTCATTGCTCTAATACCCTTCCAAACTTCAAATCTCGAATTTTTAATCCAGTTCCTATCCACCCAATTCATGAATGACAGTTAAACGTTTCAAATAGTATTTGTAAATGGATAAAAAAAAGTAGATGAAATCTAACATAAATATTATTATTGGAGCTTTTTAATGTTTATTTATAATCTGTAAACACATGTCCATATAATCATCATTACCTCATTTCCCCCCTTTTATTTATTTATTTTATTTAATATATAGTCTTTAGCTTTTTTTAAATATAAATTTCAAAATCTTCTCATTATCGAACAACTCATATATTTGCTCTATAAGAAAAAAAACAATTATTTAGATTCAAATATAAAATTCTTAATATGTTCCATTCCACCTTATTATCTCTAAGTATAAATAACAAAAAAAAAATAATCTTACTTTTCTTTATTCTAGTCGTAATTTTTTTTCCTAACATGAAAAGTTTATTTTAAAAATAACATGTGTACTGTTGTTTACCTGATAGGTAAAAAAAATCTTAACACCATTTTAAAATTTCCATCATCGTCGTAGAGACATTTTGAAAGAATTCCCGATGTCAGAAAAAAGTATATATATTTTCTTAAAAAACAGTCGCGGGTGACTCAATGGTTAGGTACTAACTCCAATGACGCGGTTCGAATCCGGCTGTGACAGATAATCATTTTCCGTTTCACTGTAGCCGTGAGTCAGCTCTGTGTGTTTGGAAGCCCTTCGGGGTATATACCCTTAATTAAATAAATACCTGGCGGTCAAACGTGATTCTGCCTAAATCACCTCCTTGCACACCAGTTGGTCAAGTAACAGTAATTCCTTAGTCCAAAGTAGTGCACCCCTGATCCTTCATAGGTTCTAGCAGGACAGATTTATTTGTTTTCTAATCCTACAAAACAATGATTGAAATGAAATGTCCCTGAAACGATTCGTTGAATTTTCTTGAATTTCTTTTATTTTAAATAGTATACAATCGTATTATTGGTTTTATTGGACTTACTATGGATGTAAAAAGGAACAAATTCAATGTGTTTTTTTGTTTTATAGTAACCACTGCTTAACGGATACCTGTATATGTCGGGATAACTCATCTTCCCCGTGGGTGTCTGTTATATAAGGGGTATTCATGATCTTTGGTTTAACATGTTAAAGCGTGTTAAATGGAAAAACTCATGTTAAATCGAAAAAAATTGCCTTCTTTTACCGTGGTAAAACGAAATAACATTTAACATGGCTGAGAGTCTGTTAAATGGAGAATGACGTCACACAATAGACCAGTAGAGATCGCCGCCATTTTTGTTGTGACAGCTCTGTTCTTTCGTGTGTTTGTGGTATTCATATCCCTGTTATTAAACCAGAATGGATAATTTTAATGATACATTTGAGAAAAAAAACAGAAGAGGTAATAAGGAACAGATTGTAATAACTAGGCATGTTGTAATAAATTACTTAAATCAAAACTGAAGTAAACAATAACATGAGGCTCTGGAAGGAAGGTTATAAACATAAAGGCTTATAAAACAAGTTGCTGAGAAAATCCGCTAGGGGCTCTTATGCATTTAACGTTTAACATGACTTCAAATAGGGCTGCTCACAATCCTATAGTTATAACATTTAACATGGTAAAACATTTTACATTTAACACAGCATCATGAATACACCTATAGAAGCTTCACTGTTGTATTCACTTCACTCCTCGACAGCTCGCTTGTATAATTTACAATCTCTGTTTATTACACCCCTAGTTAGATCAGATACTTTCAAACACGAAGATATTTGAAGCTCATTTTATTATTACCATAATCCTCGGCATTCCTCAAGCACGTCGCGACCCCACAGGCAGCCTTCTCGGCGAACCCCGAGCTCTTTAACTACACTACGTGAGGTGGCTGCCCCGCTAATGAGAGGCCGGCACTTGCTAACACTTTCATTATTTCGTGCCATTATGTCTCAGGACCTTCCCGGTCCGTGCAATATTCACAGAATGGAAATGGGAAAAATGAGCATGATTTGTGTTTGATGATGCCTCTCTGGTGTTTAGAACTGTGAGATAGAATTGCGACATTGTATTGTCAATAAGTAAAGTATTGTATATTTTTTACTTTTTTACATAATTTATTAACTGTTATAATGTTTTTTTTTATTAGTAGGAACAAGATTTCGTTTACTAAACTATAGTCTCATTCCTCCTTCTTCCTCCTCGATATCTGCCAGTCCATCATGTCCTCTCCTTTGAGCCACGCCATTCTTCCTTCTGAAAGTCTTCTACCTTCAGTCTCTCTATCCATCACCAGTCTCTGAATTTGTTACCATTTATTCGTTTAACGTGTCCTTAACATCTAAGACTCTTTCTTCTATCTTATCTAGAATACCTGCCTCATCATATGGACCTGTGCCTACCCTTAGTCTCAGTGAAGCCAGAGCGTAAACTGTATGACAGTTACCGTCATAGTTTGTTGTCATAGCAGTACAGTAGTATTATCAGTTCTAGTGTAATTATCTGAGGATCTGTCGCTGTAATGAAGCTTACGTTACTTAATCTATTCGAGACCGGTTGCACATAATAAAGTTATTCTTAGTTAAGTAGTCGTTGAGATAAAACTTTTTTTGAATTAATATTATCCGTAAATTGTAGACAAAAATAAACAAATTTTGGCGTTGGTTTTGCTGTGTACCCCCAAAAAACATTGTTTTGGTTTATTCTAACTATTTTTAAAATAAATGTTTGTCAATTTTAATGTTGTATTTCTATTTTATCTTACATTTCATATATGATATTCAATCCTCACCTCACAATAAAAAAATTCTAAGGAGCTAGCTGTACGCACGGTGTGCAATCATGCGAATTCACTTACGAATTGTGTGATTTTCATAGTAAACAGGTTTTTAAAATTCATTTTTAAATTAAAAATGAAGCCTATGAAACTTTTCGCTGCTGTTTTGAAAAAAATGAAGTTTTGAATGCGTCAACAGACTAGAGATAATTTAATAAAATAGAGATTATTTTTTAATTAAAATATATTTTTATGAAAAAAAAATTACATTGGGTCCCACCACCTGGCATGTTACATATTCATGTAGTCCACCCGTTACAACAAATTTAAGGATCCCCGTATTAGATAATCTCCATCAATTTAAGTTTGAGGAATATGGTTGGCACCATTTTGTTGGCAATAATTTACCACTAGCCATTTTCAAATGCTATGTTCAACGGGCCACATTGTTACCGTCAATATACCGGATCATCCTTAGTAATTTAGGAATCGCTTCCTCCAATAAATCACAGTAATTTGTCGAAGGAATCAGTGGCGAAAACAAAGCCGTTTCCTCTTCCGTCATCAGCTGTAACACGGTCAGAGTTCAGTTCCCTCTCGGTTTAATATTCACTTTGCTAATGGCAGGTCATTAATTGATTACTAACATAAACAGTTTTAATTCTGATTAATCACGATACTGCTATAGTCATCATGAAACGGCAATTTCATTCAACTCGATACAATACTTGACACGAATTAAGCTTTAGAATAGAACTGACGTTGATCTAATTAGAGATGAGGTTTACTGAACCACAACCCAACGTAATCAAATATATATTAGCAATATCTCAATCATTAGCCATTATAAAGAAAACCTACAGTATTTAGTAAGATAATAACTGCGAGATGATTTGGTGTCGTCAACCATCACTAAAACAGAATATTATATCTTATTCTCTCTTATTAGCTCTGCTAAGTAGAGCGAAATCTCTGTGCATGATGATTTGTTTTTGTAATATTTTTGACCACCACCTGGACCAGTTTCCAGCGACAAGAATCTTCCAAAATTTCTATAATAATTAATAAAGATAGTTATTTTGGTCTTTTGATATAATGATTCCAAATGTTTTTCCTCCATCTTCATAAATAGCCGAGAAGTAAGCTAATGAAAACCCTAATCGGCGGCCATTTCGATAAAAAAAAATTGGTGAATGGCAATGTTGAGTTCCTAGTATCATCCTGCGTTATCCTCTCAATCAAATAAGTTTATTTATTTTTCTTTAGTGAATAAGTATATTTTCAAGTTTTTATTACAGTATAGGGATGAATTTCTCTATATAAGGGATTCACTTATTATTTCTATCTCCCGCTCCCCCAAGCCCAGGCTGCTGCCAGGACAGACAGGACATCCTGTTGTAAATTATATATTTACCAATTCTATTGCCATTACTTATATTTTATTTATTTTTTATTATTAATTATACCAAATATAAAAATTTAAATAAACTAAATGAAGTAAATTTATTATTTATTATTCGTCCTTTTTTTCAAATTAATGTTGTTTTTTACCATTAGAGTGCAATTGTTTGTTTTGTTTGCAGTAAAAGAGATTCCTCCCATGGGGCTTAAAAAGAAAACAATTGATGATTTACACTATTTGAGGGATCCTTGTAACCTATCACGTGGTCTATACAAATATTAGTCCTGGAACCTCTCCAGAATTTTCGGATCATTTTTTAAAATTAGTCTTTTTGAACATGTATATAACCACTTGAAACTATTGTATAAACAATTGAAAATTATGTATATCTATTGAAATACAAAGATCAAGGTGTCTAACAAATCTGGAAAATTCGCGAATTAGTTTGAATCTAGAAAATCCCGGGACTTTTCAACATAAAGGACGTAATTGGGAATTAAATTGTGTCTATTGAAAAAGGATAAAAATCGTAAAATCTTTAAACTTCAAAGACAGGCTTCAGTAGACACCCAGTTATATCCATTTATATGTGTATACATTGAGTTATTGTCATATATGTACTTGCCATACATGTACAATAAAGATTAGTTATTTCTGTCGTCTAAACGGTAACTACGAACCGACTGAAATTACACTCTTGGATGTTTAGATAGCTGAATATTGTATTAGCAGACTAGCAAACACAATATTTATACAATAAATGGGACCCTTCCATGTTTGTCCTAAACAAACATGGTCTGGGGGTGTCAGTTTTTCTTTCCAGTTTGCATTTCCAATTATACAAGCTGTGAAGATTCCCTTTTATCCTTTATAATCTGATTTTCATTTTACCTTGTAAATTTTCTGGAAAAATATGTGTACTTATGAATTAAACAGATTGGAATGTCCTTGCTTGAGTTTGAAGTTGTTTAAATTAATTTTCTAGTTTGATGGTAAATAAAGAAAGAATTTGAAAGAAAACTAAGAGCTTGAGTCAATTTGATAAAGTTGACAGGACCGTGGAAAAGTTCTGCCGAGGTTGGCAAGTTATAATAAGGGTTTGGTTTTCCAACTTCAGCGAATCCTCAGTTGTTAGTGAAAGACAATTCTGGGCTGGAATATCTCTTCAATTATTTGAGCTCATAAAGGTATAATTTTGTTATAGCTGGTGTAATCCTAGAAATGGGTTATTTTGACTATATAAATATTGATAAATCTGTAATGGTTATTATTGCGATTTAGTTATTTAAAAAACAAGGAAATAATTGTGATTTTTTATATTTCAAAATCGCTCAACCCACACCTTCTGACCAAAAACGTAAAAGTTAAAGGGCTTCTTACTATTCTATATGAAAGCGAAACGTGTCCTCTTACATTTTGGCTGGAAAAGCACCTTAAGGTTTTTGAAGATTATTGAAGTATTGGGTAAAATATTTAGAAGTATTAGTTAGCTGAAGAATTTAGAAGACTGAGCAATGCCGAATTATGTACACTTTATTTTTATTTATTTTTTTTATTTTACTCTCTTCCTTGTTATCTATGGGGGGGGGGGGGGGGGGAGGGAAGGTTTATCCACATGGTGTAAGAGGTAAGGTTTTCGTTACGTCACCACGAAATAAAAGTCGACCTTCAGCACGGATACAAACCGGCGCAACTGCATTGTTACGGAAGACGTTGTAACTGCCTCATCCCTAGATGGCTCTCGAATTATGTGAACTGATCCCGGTGTACATAATTCAGGTGATAGCATTTTGATGATTCAGGAAGTAGCATTGAACAATTTTTACATGGAAAAAATAAATATCCTACTTAATTATGAGAGATAGTTGACCGTGGATGATAAATGAGGAGAAGATGGTAGGGGGTGCGGTCAATGAAACACAAATAAGTATGACTAACTTATTTTAATGTTCCGACGTTTCGGCTAGAGTTTCTAGCCTTCTTCAGGGCTAAAAACAAAACAAGATAACAACCACAGTAAGTATAGAAAAATAAAAAAATATAAAAAGAAAGTATAAACAAAATAATTTTACAAAAAAAATAATTTTTAAAATAATAATTTTAATTTAATAATTTTTGTTTATACTTTCTTTTTATATTTTTTATTTTTCTATACTTACTGTGGTTGTTAAATTGTTTTGTTTTTAGCCCTGAAGAAGGCTAGAAACTCTAGCCGAAACGTCGGCACATTAAAATAAGTTAATCATACTTATTTGTGTTTCATTGTCCGCACCCCCAACCATCTTCTCCTCATAAATATCCTACATGCTAATGCACAATTACGTTTTATTAAAATACTTAATTATCATTAAAAAAACATAAATGCATTTCAACAACTTAATATAACTATTAATTATTAAAAGTTATATACATAGTCTTGAATATACGCTAACCTTTAATTAATCCTTGTGTTATGTCAATAATAAAATAATAGTAATACAAATAGTTTTAAATATATTTTTTCATTAAGTGCTAAAATTTTAAATTATGTTTTATATTCATATTTTGATTCTTGTTGTCGATAATATTTTCCAAACAAATTACACATTAACGAGTCAACAAGGAGGTCCCGTTACAAATTATTTAAATATTTCAAACTGGTTATGAAGACAGATACTGCTAACGATCTCGTTCAAGAGGCTCTGGGATAATTGTTTTCAACGGGGAAAGTCCTGGTATTGCTCTGTCCGGGAGTTTTCTTTTATTTTTTTCCAAATCCTTTAAAAGGATTCGAAGAGAGATAAGATCCTTCGATGGAGTAACCCCATTATTTCCTGTTTCCTTCTCTGGAATTTCTTTTTGACCGTTTCCAAGTGGTTCTCAATTGCTAGGGTGCAAATTGGAAGGTTTGCGTTGCGTAAGTTCGAGTTGCGTCTGGAAAAGAAGAAACCACGTAGCCGTCACGACAGGAGACCTTTGTAAGGCCGTTAACGAGGATATGACCGTTTTTTTTTTTTAATGTATTTTTTATTTTTTTTTTATTATTATTTCGAAATTGCCACAATCGACTACCTGTTGGAATGTGTACGAGGATTGTAAAATAACGAAATACTTACTTTTGACATTTCTTAAACATGAATAAAATTATTGATATTTTTTGGAGAATAAAACAAGACAATATGCTTTTGTTAAACTAACCGTTATCGTAATAGATATCCCTATCTTATGTTTCAGTAGCCAAATTTTGATGCCAAATATACCTGCATGTATCAGACTCAAGATTTTCTAAATGCTTATGGACAATAAAAATTTCCAATCATTTTAAAAAGTGTAGTTCCATGGATTTTTTTTAATCACGTCGAAATGATACAAAAAATAATGGTTCTTTTGGAAGATTAATAGTTGACCGCACGTAATAGATTATAGGAAGGTGGCGGTTAGGAAAGGTATGAAAATCCACTTTGCAGGGCTTCATTAGGGCTAAAGTGGACAAGTGTGGACATATCAAATGCAATGGTAAAGCAATAAGAATATACATAGAATTGTGTAAAACATTATATAAAAAAGAGGAACGAAGTAAAATAAAGGAATAGAAATGAATAGAAAACCACTTAATAACAAGTAAAGTAATGAGTGATTTAATTGCTTACGTAAAAGTGGAGTAATGCATAGTGAATTAATACTTAATAGAAGTAGTAACAAACATTATAAAATTAAAAGAGAATGTGGTAAAGTACGAGAAAATAACAAATAAAGGGGTTAGTGGGCGGTTAAGAAATATAAATACTCGTAATAAAAGAAATATAATGGAGGTTCTCATCAGAATCCTGGTGGTTTCAAAATGAGGTTAGAGACATAATATGCTAGGAGTATGAGAGTAAATGGGGAAGTGACGGATTTAATGGAAAATCAGGGTTTAGAAGGGGTAATCTGAAAAAGTATTAAACGTATACAATTATAATAAGGTAATTTAATGGTTAAAACGGGAAAAGAAGGGGATAAAAACAATGTATCAAATAAATAAAAGGTTAAGAAATATATAAAAAAGAGAATAAACATTACAAAATTATAGACAGTCCAGAAAGTATGATGAATTATATGAGAAAACATTAAAAATGAAAAAAATAATAGTACAATTAATGAACTAATAGATACGTCAAACAATGGAGATATATTAATGATAAAAAAGACAGAATTTGGTTTGGTTGCTCTGGCTTAAAGGCGTAAAACCTTTTAGTCATCAATGCCTATTTAAAAAGGAGGCGATACACTTTTAAAAATAAACACCAATGTGACTTAAGCTTCCTTATCTGTGAGAGCTTCAGATAAATTTACGGTCAGTCCTGTTCTATTTATTGTTAAATATTGAGGGTGCATTTCGAAAACACGTCTATGGACTAACATTATTAGCATGTTGGTGGTGGTAATTTTCCAATATGGTGAGTGAGCGTGGAGCTAGTGTGACCTATTCTCAAGCGGGTAAGAGCAACTTCCTCTTTGCAGCCGCTGCGGTAGGATGCGCATATGGTTTTATTGATTTCCTGATTTTTGTTTATTTTCTCGGAGAACTTTATTCCGCCATGGACTGCCATCTTTCTCATATTTTTATTTAAAGAATTCTACTGAGTTCTGGTGGGGTAAGAACGGTGGTGCCTCGGCCAGGGAGCGTAAGTTCCTCTTTGGAAGCTTTGTCTGCGAGCTCTTGGGAAAAATACCAATGTGGCTTGTGATTTATGCAATATATATCGACTTACTTGGATCTGATAGTTTTAAGAAGACAGATTGGATTCCTAAAATGTTCCAGGTACATGTTTCTCAAATTTTTTAGAGAAATCAATGAATCTGAAATCATTACAGTTGTTTTTTGAGTAATTGAAAGGCAAAAATGGAGAGCTGATGCAATTGCTTGGAGTTCAGCGGTATATATTGAACATAATTTATGTGATTTAAATTCACACAAAATTGAATTGCGGGTAACGAAAGACGAGGCGGTTGAGCTTTCTGATTTGGAACCATCACTTTATATCAATAAACGTTCTGGAATATTTTCAAGAAGACGCGACAGCCGTTCTTTATACTTAAAAGCTGTAGAGTTAATTTTGTGCTCATGGAAATAATGTAGTATTGTTTTAGGTCGATTTAGGGTCATTGTGGGGTCTGACGGAATGCGGCAAAATGCAGACAGGAGATGTGAAATATAAGTTGAAATTGATATGTATCTGTCTCAATATTTAGTGGGGGATACCAGGATAATCGCTGAAGGCAATTATCCAAAAATAATTTAGTTAATTAATTTATATTGAGTCCTGCAAAATTATTATAATTGGATTATTTTCCAAAGGCCTTTTGTGTGTTTACCAGTTAACAATTAAATACCTTTATAAAATATTGTTACCATTAATTATATAATATAACAAGGAGTGGTATTGGGTTATTTAATAGTATATAAACTACATTAAGAAACAAAGTGTTAATTTACACTGATATGATTGAAACAAATTATAAAATGATTGAAATGATCCAGATAAATGGTTGCCATAAAATATGAATTACATTATTACTTGTTACCTATTGTATCTATCTGAATGATTGCTGAGTTTGATTATTCATGCCGTGGGATGTAGTAGAGTAGGTATCGTCTTGTTCATAAGGGATGGCGTCCAGGTCTCATAGCTCTTCTTCGATCTTCTACCCCCACTTGTTCCAAAAGGGGGTGTCGCCTTCTATTCTTATTTCTCATTGATGATAACTTACAACGCCCCTAGATCCTGAGAGGTGGTGGGAACCCACTGCCGACACGCGGTCTATCAGCCTTTACCTGCTTTAAAACCTTTTAAACCAGGTGTGAAACACTCTGGTACAACACCAATGTAGTATACAAACATAAGTGTGAAGTGTCCTTTGATAGGTGGCCAGGTATCGGAACATTGTTAATACCGTAACGCATATAAAAATAAAACAATAATGAGTATTGAAAATAAGTCAGGCATAAAGTGAGACTGGGAGGACAGAATAGGAGAGAGAGAAAAAAATAATCATACCATTGTTTTATCATATGTTTTCTATTTTTGTATCTTGTTTTCATTTAACCTTGATGAAGCCCTGCCAAGTGGGGCGAAATGTTCACTGATAAATACTTTTTTTACTATTTTAGTACCTTTCTTGATCCCCACCCGGACCATCTTCTTACAATATAATATTTGTTTATTTGTTTCACTTCGATTCAGTATAAAAATTGGAAAATTGATTGGAGCCAACAATAGCCCCTAAATACGTAGTTAACATAAAATGAGTATGAAGGTAGTATGAATATATGATTTTGACTTGATTTACAAAACGTCTTATTTTGATTATTAAAAGCGTGGTTTTTCAAGCTAGCTCTTCAATTATTGTACAGTTGGAATATCTATAAAGAAGAAAATATTTTTGTAAGTATTAAAACTTTTTTCATTTTTAACATGCTAATTGATGTTTCTTATTTATTTATATTTATCACAAGTAAATTTACAAATAGTATTTTTTTTAGATTAAGCTGCAGTGCATTTGCTATTTCGATGGTATATATCAATGGGTTACTTAAAAGTGTACTTAGCACACATTTCCACTAACTTTAAGATTTATCAATGGTTCTCTCTTTTGGAAAAATTAAGTGAATAGTTGTAATTTTTGTGGTAAGAGATAAAACGTTTAATTGAATTTTTTCTAAGGTTATTGGAAATGTACTTGGCACTACTGTGAAGTGAGGAATAACAGTTAAACATTTCTTATTTTAATCAAATTAGTGCAAAGACAGATAATAGTGATTGGCACACTAAACATCTAGGCACAACGTGTCAGCTGGAAGTACGTGCTTCGATAGATCAACCTCCTTCAGCTCCAATTAATCCAAAAATCTTCCTAATTGGTCTCTTGTAATTTCAGTAATTATTTCTCTTCAATTAAACATCATTTATTTAACAAACTTTGTCACAAATGTTTTAAGGATTGTATCACGATAATTTCTCCCAACAAATCAAGTTAGTATTTTTTTTTTGTTTAATCAATAATTAAATGGATAAAAACAATCAATTACATAACATCATGAATAATTATTAATGTATTTTTTATTTTTTCTTTACTTCGAAATAAACGCCATTTTTAATTATAAATCATCTCCCCTGAAGAAGACATAGACATAGGATTAAAAGACGAAGTCCTTGGTTTAAATATTAGAAAGACTGAATCATTAATAATTTGTTTTTCAAATTTTATTTTAATGATACAGCTCTTTTAGCAGATTATTATTATAATGTTTTCTAGTTACATTATTACTAGTTCATGTTCCCCCATGGTTTAGTCAAAATGAAGTATTCATTTACTATGTGGCAATGTTTGCTTCCAATTACCTATACATGGAATATATAGTGAGGGAAAGTATTGTGATTGTGCCAAATTTCGAAATGGAATTATCGACGATATTGAAATACAGGTTTTGAAGTGCCCTGACTCCAAATATTTAACTATAAAAAGTTGTTGTCTATTGTTATTTTATTTATTTACACTCCCTTTTTTTTTTTTTTTGGAACAGACAGTATTTTTTTTTGTCTAAAGGAATCATTGACAAACATGGTAGCCACATTACGTCTCATTTTGCTTTAATTAGAATAAAATTCAAAACGGTGGTGTACGTGTCTGTAACGCCTCACGCACCAACTTATTGATCACTGCACCTCAGTTACGACGTCTTAATCCTTGAAATTATTAGTGGTGATCCCCCTTATGCTATCGACGTACACTAAGACTGAGTTTCAAAAAGTTTGGACTCAAAATAGTTTTAAAAATATAATGGTTATTTTACTGAAATAACGAAAATTTTACTTCCCTTGCAGGATTATATCCACTTATTTGACTTTAAAATGTATAAATTCGCTATAATTACAACTAAAATCATCAATATTGGACAAGTATTAGCAAACATTTGTGCTTTGGATCCATGTGTATTTGGTACAGGTTTTCATGGAAATCCTTTTATCTTTACATATGAAATAATAGATATCACTCGTTTTTTTTTTCTTTGACCCAAGTTCTCTATTGAGGACCTAAACAACCCCATAGATTAATGTGGAGATTCGTTTTTTGGGGCTACAAGAAATAAATATTTACTGACCCAGGTGGGAATAGAATCCATAACCTTCTAAGCCAAGGGCTCTGGAACCCTCACCCCAGCCAGCTCAGCTAGCAGATTCTTTCCCTTATGTATTTATACGTACATGTACTATGATGCTGGATTCCGAAACATCCATACTGTTTTTTTTATGGTAAAAAAAAATTAAAATTATTTTGAATAACTTGAAAATCTTTTGAAACATTCGATAAGTTATGAGCAACTTCCTGGCTACCTCTATATTTTCCTCCCTTATGCGTTTTCTTTTTTATACTTTAATTAAGTAAATATAATACTTTAATTTCTTGATATATGTTAATTTTCGACTAAGGACTTACTCAACTTAGAGAGAGTGGATTCGGTCTGGTAATAAAAGATCACTTTCTCGGTTCGGTTTGATCGCAGATTAACTTAGTTTAGAGTATTTCAGGGACGAGATGATCAGTGAATGTCGAGGATCGAGAAAGCTGCCGGTGCAGTTCGGGCTTGTCGATTATCCATGATATCGATTATTTATTGAATTATTGAAATTTATTATTTCAGATCGTCCGTCAGGTTTCATAGTTACGTAAGTTACCAACTGGTCTAAAACCGCAATCAATATTGTTATATTTAACTAAATTTAATAATAAAATAAATTGTTCTCTTATAATGAACAATTTTATTGTGGTTGTTTACTTTGTAGTAAGATTAATTTTTAATTATTAATTATCAATCAAAATGATTAAGGAAAACAATTTTATCCACACAAAACCCACATTATTCCAAATAAAACCACATAATGATAATAATTTTCATTAAATTATTTATTTAATTAATATATATCAATAAATGATCGCAAAATTGAAATGAAACTAACTTCAAAAACTATGATGTTACACAATATAAGTTCGGATACAATTGATAACTTATAAAATTACATTAAAAACCAAATTGATAAAAAACAAAATGCGGAAGTGGTTTATAAAATTAATTGTCTGAACTGTCCTGGAATATATTATGGTGTGTGTGGACAATATTTATCAGCTTTGTCAATTGTTTAATAGAGTTTTTGATAATATTAATTTCTTCATACGAGTATGATATTGCTTATATTTCCAACGAATTTAAGAAAATAAGGAAACATATCTAATGCGAGAATTCTCCTAGGGTAAATTGATAAATTATTAATTAAAAATTAAAATTGTATCGCTACAACCCATGGAGGGTCAGGTACGTACGAACAGGTACTACCAACGGTTGTGCAAGGAGGTGATTTGGTCGGAATCGCGCTCGACCTCCAGAATTTTACCCAATTAAGGGTACCCAATTTAAGAGGATAGGTGGATCCCAGGATGGCTCCAGAACCCACAGAAGTTGACTCACGGCTACAGTGTAACAGAAAACAATTTTCTGTCCGGCCGGATTCGAACTCGGGTCCTTGGAGTTAGTAGCCACGCGTTTACTCCGTGGCTACCGCTCTTCCAAATTGGTAAATTACATTATCATTATTATTTATTTAGTTTCCCTTTGTTTGATTTTTAAATATTAGTTTTCTATTATTATTTTTTTCTTATTGAACGTTTTGATACAATTTACACTTCTAAAATTGATAAAATTTCCGTTAGCTTCGCCACATCATCTTACCTCTACCTCACTTGTGACTTGTTTCCTTTCCTAGTTTTTTCTCCATTACTTTGTTATTATTTGTAACCATTACTTTATTAGAATTTAAAAATGTACAAAAAAAAAAAAAAAAGCAAAACAACAACAGGACTAACGTGATACCATCAAAACGAAGACAGACAAAATAGTTACTTCATTCTCCATTTAGCAGTCCTATTGATAGACTCTCAACCATGTTAAATTTTATGTCATTTTATCATGCTAAAAGAAGGAAGTATTTATCCATTTAACAAAACTTTTTCATTTAAAATGTTAACTAAATATTTAGACTACCGCTAATATTTCAAATAATTTAAGTAACTATTCACATTTAAATTTTATGTAAGCCCGTCGTGAAATGTACTTATTAATTACACATCAATCATTACGTATAAGTACAATTTAAATTACAAGCACTCCAATCCATATGTAATTATACTATTAGCAACAGTTTCACCCTTACGAAACTAACTACCTCACGTCTCCAGTTACGAAAGCAAAACCTTAAATAAAGTTGTTATCTTCCTATAAAAGCTAGAGGGAAAACGGGTTCGTGTTAACTTCTTTGGACTTGTTAAACTGCCAGTGCCTGATATATGTATATGAATCAATTGACAATGGGTAATAAAAAACTTAAGTCTGTTAGGACTTATGTAGTAATTTTATTTTTCGACATTTTCAACGAAGGATTTTTAAATCAAGAAACTTCAAGAAGTAGGTAGAGAAGAAATTTTAAAAGTAGATAATATGAATAAATGTGTTCTCTAAATTTGGGCCAAATTGGAGGAGTCGTTTTCTAAATGTATGTAAGATGTGACTATCTTTTGTTTTCACTAATGCTATCTACTTATATACCAGAAACTTTAAGCTTCGTTTTGAAATATTTCTCTAATATACTATTATTAGGTTCGAATGTATATTAATTTTATTGTTACTTAAATTTAATTTTCATTGTCTTGTACATAAATTACTTTTTTTATTATTTGATCTGTTTTATCTTATTATATTTTTGATATAGATTTATGTTTTTATATCTACTTGTCATGAGAGTATTTTATTTTATTTATATATTTTTTTATTATTAGTATTATTACTTCAATTTTTTTCTTTATATTCACTGAGTACTATTGTTCCTTTATCCGTGTTTTGATCTCTTTTGCTCTTCTATTTCTGTTTATATTGTATGAATGAATATTTGAACTCTAATACTTAATGCCCATACGTTTTGGCAGATTGTATTAATTCTCTTTAACTAAATAAATGAAAAAATATACTATAAGTATTATTAAAACATTTTTTTCCATCATTAGGTTTTTATTTTATTTGCCCCATGTTGGGTGTTATGCAAACTCACTTCTTCCTATTTATATCTCTATTTCTCAATTTCTTATATTGATACACATGTAACTGACAAGGCCTTGACAGTGAACTGTCGGACCTTATATTACTATACCTGATAACACTAGCCTTAAATTAAGTTATACAGTTGCATTTTTCCTGTTTGTTATCTGTTTAAGAAAAAAATTTACTTAGTAAATTTAATTTGTAGTTTTTTTCTTCATTCATTTACAAATTAGAATGGTTTGCGTGTTGACAAGCACTGTTATACTTTCTTACTTTTTTGATAGATATATGTTGCATGGAAACGGGTTTTTAAGTGACAATATAAGCTTTGTATTGTTAGTTTCCAGTTATAAATTATATGGTTCGTATTATGATGGAGATACTTTAACATGATTGTGGAAGATTAAATAATACAATATAAATAAAATGAAAATATATTTAATGCCTGTAACTAGCGGTTAACGAGCTTGAAATATGATTTACCTTGCCCATTACATTTTAATTGGGAACAAATCGCTAACAGTTACTTCTCAACTATCCTGTGACCAATCAGAAACTGCCAGGCGGAGAATTAACTTAACTGTTCCTGTAAACACTCCGTTTTAATCCTACTTTGAAGGAGTAGGAGGATTGTAGTCCATGGACTCCCAACTTTCGATACATAGCACAATTTCAATATATTCGCATAAATCCCAGGTTCAATAGAGACAGTAATAGTGATAGTAAAAGTGGTAGCCAGTACATTGTGTAAACTATATCATGTGCTATCATAGCAGAACTGTATCATTAACTTGCAACCCGGCAATGCTTTGCGATTGCTGGATTTAGAGATTTAGATAGAGTAATTGAATACAATTGAAAGTTTGAAATAAATTAATATGTTTAGTTATTTACTCATTGGATTAATTAATAATTTTAAGTTATTACAAATCATTTAATAGGATCAGTGATATTTTTAGTCTTCGTAAAGAGACAAATCGATTGGAATGTAATAACAATGAAGAAAATGTAAACTTTCTGAGCTACGCGCCAAAAATGCTTAATGTTTTATATAATTTTTTTTTTACCAAAGATATTGGTATAGAAGGCCTAATCACAATCGGATAACAGTAGAGCAACTCATACAAATATTAATTTTTTATATTAGATTTGTTTATTATTACTTATGATAACATCTTATAACACCATTATTTATGTACTTTTTTTTTATTGATAAATTTATTTATTGATAGATATTACAATCTGTCACACAGTTGTGGGCAATAGGTAACATTGATGAATGATCTCATACATACTAAAATAAAAAAAATAAAATAAATAAATAAAAAAAAAAAATAAAAAAAAAATGAAATAAAATAAAAAAACTCTCTTAAAATATATACAAACAAGAGAATAGACAAGTGAACATAATCAGACTATCTGTATGAAAAATAAATAACTAAAATAACATAATGATAAAATAATATATACAATATTTACAGAATCGACCTGAGGATCCCTGAGCCCACTCTATCCCCCTCGTGTGAGGGGTAGAGCAGAGCTCAAGAGATCCCAGCGCATCCCTCCCGCCGCATCACTGGTAATGAGCCAGTGGAGGCTGAGCAAGTGCGCTAAAGCCGTAAACACTCAACTTGAGTGGAGAATCTGACCATCGCCAGAACTCCAATTGTCCATTTTTTATTTTAATAAGTCCCTTATAAACTGCCGTTTCAACCTTCTAGGTGGGCTGTAGGGATTGGTGGAACTAGATAAGGTTTGAACCAAAGGATTAGGATGGTTGGAAAGGTTATATGGAATTTTGAGAATTTGGTTGGTATGAGATCAAGGACAAAAGGGATATGTAGGTCATGGTGTAGTGTTCTGTTGGAAACGTAGTAGGGTGCATTAACTATGGTTCTAAGAATTTTGGATTGAAAGGATTGGATACGTTTGATGTTTCTTATAACACCAAAATTTTATACAAATAACTTATAAAACTTTATTTTTCTGCTTGTTATTAGGTATGGTGTTTATTTGCCTGTTTTTAGTCATAGATTTTTATCTTTAATTCTCCAAGTTGAAAATTAGCGCGGTTAGGTTCTCTACCGAAGTGTATAAACAAGCTACTATCGACAGATATCTGTCAAGTGTAAATGGACCTTTAATAGCCGGATGCCTTTGACTACACTATCGCTGACTCGATAATTTGCATATTATATTGCTTCATCAGCTGCACCCATCGAAGGTGTGCAATGGCTGTATTGTATTCACCGATCACTGCTAAAATGTTCATGATGAAATTTATTGAGGATTCCGTTGGGTTTGTAACGTCTTGACGACACGTATTTCATAGTTATTTCAAAATATTAATGTTTTCATTTGTTACACACATCACGACCTCAAATCTTTACCAAAATTGAGGCTCGAATACTATATTCATAGAATAAGCACGTATATGATGTAACCTGTTTTGTAAATGATGTTACAATCAGCCTTTATTTTTATAATATTTTTTTTGACACTTGATTTCTTCTTTGCAGTCGGATTTGTATGGTAAAATGGGTACCTAAGCATTTAAATTAAAGATAATTCAAATAGGTATAACTGGAAAACAAAAACATGCCCTACATTATCATGCATAGTTTATTATTTCAAAATAGTTCACCTTAAAAAACAATATAAATATATTTCAAACAACTAAAATAATGTAACAAATTAAGATAATATATAAAAAGAAATAAAATAAACAAATGCGTGGTTAAATACGATTTAAAATTTATATACAAATGAATGAAAAAATTATGTACTTTTTCATCTAATTTTTTTTTTGTAGTTGTTTTGTTTATACAGTTTATACTGTTCACTGTATGTATGTATATATCTTATATTTCGGAATCATTGTGTACGTAGTGTAAAAAAAATTTTTTTAGGCTTTGATATGACTCAGAACAGATTATGCCTGTATTAATGGGCAAGATAGGGACTAAAAAACCTCTCAATGTTCATATTTTTGGTACGCAAAAGCAGATAATAATGTATTCATAAGATCATTGTTGACACGATCGGTTAGCTTATATTTTTCTTATTAAAAAAAAAATCCTCAAATCTAAGAAAAAGTGGGCCACCGTTGAATCTATTCATGAACAATGGTGTTTCATAAAAAGATTCCCTTTTTTAAAGTTCAAATTTCCTCCATTCAAAAAATTCTAGTAATTACATAAATTATGAAATTCATTTGATAGTGTAAGAAAGAAGATGCTATCACGGATTCCAAAAAATGCTTTTTACTAAAAAAACTAGAATTTGACACCAAACGCCTGCTTTTCCAGCAATATCTCGATTGAGCTTTTTTCCTCTAAAATTTAATTAAATACAAAGTTTATAATTAATTTTAGTTTAATTAAATTATAGATATTAGTTTCTTGAGTTAAGTTTATTAAAGCGAGTCTCTGTTTCATAATCTTCCAGACTAAAACTTGCATAACATAATATGTTGTATACTGAGATTAAAGCACACAGAAATTATTTCGTCAATGGCACTTCTTGTAATTGTTACCAAACTTTTCAGTTTTCTTAAGAAAAAAAAAGTATTATGTTAAATTATTTTATGTACCTTTTAATTGAGTTGAAAACCTACTAATCGTATAAATTTAAGTATTATTGGAAGAAATATTCTTAAAAAGTTAATTAATTTTTTTATTTATTTTAAAAGATTAAAATGGTATATGATACTTCTATATTTATGAATAAACATGTTTACTACCCTAAAATTGGCTTGTTGAATAAGTTATCTGAGATACTTTACGCGGATACTGCAGGAAGTGGCGTTTACACGTAGCCTCACGTCCTGTTGCATCTCATCGAGTTAGCTGTTGAATAAGGTAATTTTTTCGCACACGACGTCTCAATCTCGCTTGCAAAAAGCACAACCAAACCGTTAGTGATTGACAGGCCTTTCGTCTTGCCAAAAAACACAACAAAAACTGAATTTACATCCTGATAAAACATCAAGCATTTGTTGAATCCTCTTTAACGGTATCAACTCGTGAATACTCCTTTAATAGTCATAAATTCCAATTGAATAAAATTATTAAAGAATATGGGGAAGCGGCATAGGCCAGTAGTAAGGTACTGGCTACTACTAGTGCTAGTATTCCCGAGTACGAGGACCCGAGTACGAATCGCGCTATGACAGATAATTATTTATTCTGTTATTGTAGCTGTGAGTCAATCTGTAGGCTTAGAAGCACTCCGGGGGTCCCCCAGCCTCATAAAGCGGGTGTTCCTAATTAGGGAAAAATATTTTTTTTTTTTTACTATATAAGATTTATTTATTGATAGATATTACAATCTGCCACACAGTTGTGGGCAATAGGTAATATTGATGAATGATCTCATACATACTAAAATAAAAAAAAAAATAAATAAGTAAAAAAAAAAAAAAAATTCTCTTAAAATATAGACAAATGAACATAATCAGACTATCTGTATGAAAAATAAATAAATAAAATAACATAATGATAAAATAATATATACAATATTTACAGAATCGACCTGAGGATCCCTGAGCCCACTCTATCCCCCACGTGTGAGGGGTAGAGCAGAGCTCAAGAGATCCCAGCGCATCCCTCTCGCCGCATCACTGGTAATGGGCCAGTGGAGGCTGAGCAAGTGCGCTAAAGCCGCAAACTCTCAACTTGAATGGAGAATCTGACCATTGCCAGAACTCCAATTGTCCATTTTTTATTTTAATAAGTCCCTTGGCCACTGCCGTTTCAACCTTCTAGGTGGGCTGTAGGGATGGGTGGAACTAGATAAGGTTTGAACCAAAGGATTAGGATGGTTGGAAAGGTTTATAGGGAAAAATATAGCATTCATTAGTCAAGTAACAGTACTTTCTTACAAAGTACTGCCCCCTAACCCTGCACGGGTTGTAGCAGTATAGATTTATTAATGAATGTACCACCACATCTATTTTATCTTTTTATACATTCTGTATCTACTAAAAAAGGGCTTAACAAAGCCAATACTGAATATTTTATTTTTAATATATAAATATATTTTATTTTCTTAATTTGATAACTTGCTCAACCTTTTTAAAGAGCCGAAATATAGCGTTGACAGATAATTTAGTTATTAAGAAATTAATTATCAGGAAAATCAAAATTATAGGCTATTAAAAAAAATTAATAATTATGTGGAAACTCATGTTATATAACATTTCAAGGAAAAGGGAATTTTCACTTGGAAGAAGAATTAAATTTTTTCTATATTGTTCTTTGTTTTTTCTAAACCTTGAATTGTGGTTGATTTCAAAAATTAAAATTTGAGTTTTCCATGTTAAAATAGAAATATCCATGTTAAATTTTAAATTATGGAATATGTATTTTTTTTCTCAGATTCATGTTAGTCACATAATGTTCTTCCAATGAGATTTTTAATTATAATTGACTCTGTGTGTATGGGTTTTTTAATTTTTACTTGCGAATATTTAATTCATTTCTTTAAATGTACTTTCGTCGTGTTTTAAAAATTATTTTTAAAATAATGATTTTTCAAACTATTGACAGAATTGTACTTTTAAGTACTACATTGTAGTTTTAATGAATTCATATTTAACGACATTAACTATAGCTAATTTATGTATGTTTGAAGAAGATAATAGTGTGTACTATAAAGTAGTTTATTATATTTATCTTAGTAGGAGTAGTAGTTTTTATGATATTCGAAAAAATGTATTTCTAGTTGTTCGGACAGACTTTTTGAATTTATGAAAAACAATCTCTCAGGAAGTATTAGACGTACAGATATCTGCCAGCACTCAAATTAAAGCATACATTAATTAGTTTAAGGGGATATAAAATTGCTTATTACAATATCTTCGTAGGGGTTAAACTTTTCATGATATTCTGTTATGAATATGAATTTTGCACATGAGATCTTGTCAAAATCAATTTATTTTAGCAAATATCATGAAAACTGTTTTCCCCCTAGCTGCACTTGATGGACTCAACAATTTTAACTAGTAATTATACATAGTTTTCATTTAAATAATATTATTTCAAAATTTTTTGAGACAAGGTAATTATTTATTAAATAAAACCACAAATTGTATCCAATACTGTCTCAACACTTTATTTCTTAGTAGTCCAACGTTTCGGCTATTCCAGCCATCTTCAAGGACATCTTTAATACAAATCTCCTCCTCACATTAATTTATAATTTTTATTGCAGGCTATTCTGCCCAGGTCATTTTAATTTCAAACCTATTTATTTAAATTTTAAAACCATTAACTTTTATTTTTCTCTATAAAATTATCATATAATTTGTGGTTTTATTTAATACATAGTTTTCATTTAAGTAATCAAAACTTGGGGTGAAATAACTGCTTTTTTTTCTCCTCTTGGGCTCTTTTGATATTAACAATTGTCATTCAGATTATTATTAATCTCCTATTTGAGTTCTTAGTCAAAGAGAGTCATTTGTTCTATTTTCTGTGTCATAGAAGAATGAAATAAAATAGAAATTTAAGTAATTTTAATTATTACAATTTTTAATTTCGTTGTTTGTTAATTTTAATTCATGTTCAAAGAGAGTTGTTATATTATTATCAACGGCTAAATATCAATTCCAGTGAAACTTTACCTTTCATCCACAAAGCTTAGATATTTTCGATTAGGTTTCGAATTTTCCGGACCACCGAATTATTCTCTTCATTCCTGATTTCTTGAAATAACGAGAAATCCCTTTTCAAATGTTCCCAATAAACGAGAAACTTTAATCGAATGTCGATGAAAGGGACCTCGCAAACATTTCTCCTAAGCTAAAGTATTAATTTGATACAGTTCTCAGTTTAAATGTAGCTGAGTTACTTTACAGTTGCTCACCAAGTTCACAGCCTTGTATTAATTGGAGTTTCTTAATATTTGCCATAGACTTGAATTGCACTTTAAATGTATCACGTAAATGCTAAATACCACACGTAGCGTTTTAAAAGGTTACTTTAAAGCTCACTAGTGTTTTCACGGTTTAATAACTTGTTCGTTATAGTGATTTGGTATTTTTACATGTAATATTGTAATGATTTGTTTTGATTTAGAGCTTTATATTTGTATTCCTTAAAAGAGTTAGTAATAATAACAGTTGTATTTGCATTATTTACTAAACCAAAAGCCTGTTCCTTAGATGGCAAGAGTCCAATTTATAAACGTGAAAAATTTACACTCAACTTAATTGATTAAAATTTTACAATAATTTAAAATTAACAATTTTCCAGATATAATTAAATAAAATATTTTCTATGTTAAGTGGAGTAGATGGTCAGGGGTGCGGTCAGCAAAAAAAAAAAAAAAAACACAAATAAACAACAAATTATTTATTCATTGCCGACGTTTCGACCTGATTTTCGAATTTCAAGTTATTTTTTGTTTATTTGTGATTTTTTTTTGCTGACTGCGCCCCCGACCATCTTCTCCACTTATTTCTCTACGGTCGACTGTCTACACCTCATCATTTTCCATGTTGTATGTGAACACTTAAATATAAATGATAGCTTACAAAAAGGTCCTTTATTACTTTACCCATTGATCCCTATTCCTATCCACAGTAGCCCAACAGCCTGCCACTCTTTGCATTATCATTACTCGATCCCCCACCATGGTTAGTCACCTGTAGATGTTTGTTCATTTAAGTCGATTTTGTTCTGTGGACTGGACAAAATAAAAAAAAGTGAACTGAACACTTAATTTGGTCCGAGTAATTTGGATCAACTAAGTTTATTTACTATAAACTTTCTGAATTTATGAATAATTAATTACAATATTCCTGATGCAGTTTCTTGTTAACGTCCTCTACCTGGTACTGCGAATAATATATGTCGAATCGTTCTCGTAGTTTTTGAACTTTATTGATTCTGATATTGGCATAAATAGAGTTTAATCGCATTATTTTGATTCATAAGTTTTTATTTATATGATTATTTATTTTTGCTATAATATTGGTTTCCAATATCATCCCTCTTTCCTTGACAGAGCGTACCTTATTGTCCTTCCTCAGAGACCCCCAAGGCACTCTCCGAGCTAACGGTGACATGGCGTCTGCTAGACTAGGATCGATTCACTCTCGCACTGGGAACCAATCTCTTCACACGTCCCCTCCACTCAACTTTATCCTTCTCACTTTGTGTCCCAGCCTTTATTGTCCTTTGGATTCTAGGAAATACGGTGCAGTCGAATCTATACGCCATCGTTTGTTCCTTCCTCTCTCTTTAGTATTTTCTTTTCTTTTTTAAAGAAATTTTATTTATTGTTAATATTCCTGAAATTGTTAGCAGAGTAAATATTTTTTTTAGTCAAAATAGTTTAAAAATAATCTTCAGATTTCATCTTTTTATCAATATTTAGAACTTTTTTTCTTTTTTAACAAAAGATATAAAGTCGTTTATTGAATTCGATACTTTGATTCTGAAGCATTGCTGCTTATATACCTGTGCTTGATTCGGACTTAAGTTTAAATGTTCCACCGAAGCAAGTCAGTATAATAGGAATAGATAACCCCATGTCCTCTGGTAAGATACAGACTTCTAGAATTTGTCAGTATGTTTAATAGTTTTGAATAAAGCTTACGGCAATTAATGGCTATAAAGTTATTGGTAAATTTAATATTCCCTTACCAGTTGCTTAAAATTAATCAATTTTCAATTTGCTTTGAGTACTCCTTAGCACCTTTGAGTTTCATATTTCACCCTCCTAAGTTCACTATTCCTCACTAATAGAGAATACACCCTGACAGCCCAGAGCGTAGAACCTCTGGAACAGATTAGACGAAAGACGATCCTGTAGCGTCGTGCCGTGTTACAAGCGGTATCATATTGCACCTTTCTGCGGCTTCTCGCCAACCTCTGCCGCTCAATGTCAGCGCTCGCTCTTGCTTTGATCCAATTTAGTTTGATCGCCTGCCTCAAGTGGGGTTTCAGGGCTTTACGTTGCTCTCGAGTGGGATAGTTGTGGAAACGACTAAGGGGCTTAAATTAGGTTTGATATGATAATCTGACTCCGCCAGTAAGTTCTTGGTTGATTTCAAATCGTTCTTCCCATCTCGCACATCTCTTCTTTCTTGTTCCTTTCTTATTCATTTCTCCCCGGACATCCTATACCAATTTTATCTGATGGCTTTTTACTCATTTGTATTACATTGCATCTTTTACCAAATGTAGCATATGTTTCGTTTTCTTTCTTGCTAATCTTATCATGTTTTTTTTTTGCACATTTTATTATGTTAATTTAATTTTTATCTCCATTTATTTATCTTTAAATATTACTTACATCTTCTCCTGGACCTTTCATTATGTTTATTACTTTCTTTACATGAGCACTGTCTGATTTTTAAAAATCTTTTTTATTATTGGTTTTATATAATTCTTGTCGCTATAATCGTATTTCATCTATTTAATTATTATTATTTATATTTCCAAGATTGTTATAATTTTCTTTTTCTTTATATTTTTCTCTGAATTAAGGTTGTCTAGTTTTTTGTTATTCAGCTCTGATATCGTTGAAACCCCTACCATCTCCTTATAGATTAGATATCAATATCTAAGACATTAAGATCAAAATAAAGGTGATATTATTGCTCCACAAGTATAAGGATGCTGTAAAATTTTGTTATATTGATTTCATTTAGTTGTTGGACTCAAAAAGGCATATGCTTGATGTTTGTAAATGGAAATAATTGTACCAAATTTCTTATGTGGCGAATTTTTCAGAGAGATGTTTACTGATACTGTATAACATGTAGTACAAGGAAAATAAAAGGCAGTTATTTTACCCCAATTTTTTATTACTTTAATGAAAACTATGTATAATTATTAATTATTTTTCATTCGTAACACTATCTATCTATCACTAGGGACTACAACCCTCCAATGGCCCTGGCCTCCTCTATGAGCCTCCGCCATTCGGCTTGGTTTTTGGACTACTGCCTTCCAATTTCGGACTCTAAGCAGGTCTCCAACAGGGCCATCCGACTCTTCTTGGGCAATGGATTTCTTCTGCCGTAACTCTTTTAGGCATTTCGTCGGGCCTCATCCGTGCAACATTTCCTGCCCACCCAAGGCGTCACAACCTAAAAAATGTCATAATCTCAATATCCTGGAGCAGTTCATAGAGTTCCCTATTTCTTCTTCTTCTCCAGCCTTCCTTATCCCTTACCGGCCCATTGATTCTTCGAAGAATCTTCCTCTCGAAGACCAGCATATTATTGTATCCTTTGTGGATAGGGTCCATGTCTGGGAGGCTTATATTAGGACAGGCCTAATTAGAGTTTAATATAAATGGCACTGTTGTCCTGCTAATGAGCTTGCTCCAGAACTGTTTCAACAGGCCAAAATAGGTTTTGTTAGCCGCTGTGATCCTTCGCTTTATTTCAGTGGAAACATTATTTTTTGATGTGACCTGAGATCGAAGTAATCGCATCCACTTTCTCAAAGATACAGCTTCCTTCGACAACCTGTCTTTCCTGCGGTATGGCTCCTCCGGTGTACATATATTTCGTTTTGTTTTCATTAATCGCGGTAAGCGCAGTGAAAGATCGCATAACCGAGCAGTTGGACCGATCTGTTGAATATGGTGCCATTATTCTGGATATCTGATTCTCTCGCTACTTTTTCCAGGATCAAATTAAACAGGAGGTACGCTAGAGCATCTCCTTGCCTTAGTCCTTTATTTGAATCAAATTCAGAAGAGTGTTCGAACTATAAGCGGACCCTGCACCTAACACCTCTCATTGTCATTTTTATGAGGCGTATAAGCTTTGAAGGAACCTTCATTTCTCTGAGTGTCTCGTATAGCATATGGCGTTTGATACTGCCATACGCGTTCCTGAAATCCACGAACAAGTGATGGATAGGAATCGGGTGTTCATGGGCCCTTCCCATGATTAGTGTGAGGGTATGATTTTGGTCCACTGTAGATTTCCCTCTCCTGAAGCCAGTCTGATACTGCCCGTTTTCTCGTTCCATATGCGGGGTCAGCCTTTGGTAGAGGATATTGGAAAATACTTTGTAATCACAGGGGAGCAGCGATTCTGTAATTAGAACATTCCAATTGTTCTCCTTTCTTATGAAGAGGGTATATCAAAGCACTGCTCCCAATGCTGAGGCATCTTCTCTTGAACCCATATTTCGAGGATCAGTTCATATCATTCGGAACACTATATCTTTAAATTTACTAACAACACTAGAGAACCTAAGAGAATATCATTTAAAGTAGAGTAAATTTGCTGAAATATTAGCTCTAATAAGAGCTATTTACGTTCATCAGTATTCGAAGTATTGCTTTTTAAAAAGCAACATTTCATAAAAAGGGCACTGAAAAATCAGAAGTTAGTAAATTTATTTTGATAATTCTATATCTCAAAAATCATTTGACGTACAGATGTCTATTAGCACTCAAATTATAGCTAGTTTAATGGACTATAAAGTAGTTTATGATGTTTATATTCGGAGGAGTAGTTTTCAGGATATTTGCTAAAATAAATTGATTTGTTGTTCGGATGAATTGTCATGTGCAAAATTTATATTCATATCCGAATATCATAAACAGTAGGAGTAATAATTAAAATACGTTTAATAAAATAATTTATAGTAAGTTAAATTACCTTTATTTTGAGTGGTGGCAGACATACATATGTGTTTTATGGTTCCAGAGATATATTTTTCAAAAATCAAACATTTTATCCGAACAACTATAAATCATTTTTTATATAACAACTACATAAATTCACTAACTACTAATCTTTCAGTACATTTTTATGAAATGTTGCTTTTTAAAAAGATATATCTCGAGAACTATTGAACGTGAATAGTTCTATTAGGTTTAATATTGTACATTACAAATTTACTCTACTTTAAATAATGTTTTCTAGTGTTGTTGGCAGTTTTAAATGTATAGGAGCTACGAATGAAAAATTAGTTGTTTTTTTTAATGTTATGAAACATTTTTTATTTCCCCTATCGGTGCTGACTCATCAATTTAGACTTTAATTATACATTGTTTTCATTAAAGTAATAAAAAATTGGAGTGAAATAACTACCTTTTTTTCTTCCCGGATCTTGTACTAATATGAACGTAAAACATTGTCATAGCGACAGAGTTTTGAAGCTGTTACATATTATAATGCCCGACTTTGTTTATAGACATGTATTAGACATTACAACATAGAGCTATCCTTATTCTACTATTTCGTTTTATATATAAAAATATATATATTTATATAAGATCTAATGTATTAACGACTGTTATAGATGAAAGTTAAGCTATCGTGAGTTGTGTTATTTTTTATCAGAACTGAAGAAGTCCCTTAGTGCAGAAACACTGGAAGAAAAGACTGAACCTATTACATGCTGCTGATTAGTTTCCACAACCGTTCTCATTCCCTCACTACCTCATCTGGAAAATAGCCAGCTGTTTTGTCTGCACCGTTGAACATTGGTCTAATTCCTCGAGTTATCGGAACTGGGCTTAGCAGTGAACTTAAGAGTTGGAACTTAGGTATATACTGTATTGTAGCTTGTAATCCTTATGTTATTTTATGATAGCAGATGTTATTTTCAAGTGAATCCTCAGAAAAACTATATTTTGAAGTGTGTAAAGCCTTTGTTGCTAAAAATATTTTGCTCAGTTTTGTTTATTGCACATATTCGTGTAAACAGGGTTCAAGACATCAATAAATTTGTTTAAAGGGTAGATACCGGAATTTCATCGGGTAAAAATTCTAATATGCATGTAATGCTTATCAACATTATTTTTTATCTTGTTTGAATCAAAGTAAACTTGATAAATACTCAAATTCAAGATGAGACTGAAAACTGAAATGAGAAATTTCTATTATATTCAAATAGCTACTAAATCGGTGGGGGAAAAAAGACAGTTTAAAGTCCCAAGTTTAAAATAGTAACAATAAAGGTTTTTTTTATAACAACGAAGCTTATTCTAGTCAGATTTTTCCATAGCGGATTATTTCCCAGAATTTTTTTCAGAAAAAAGATTTTTCCCAGCCACTGATTAATACTATTCCACTAAATTTGTCACTTGGTGTTAACTTGTCCTTTTAATTTTTTGAATTTTATCTGCCGTTTTTCCAGGGTTTTTTGTTGTATTCTCTTACTTTTGCAGAAAAAAAAAAAATGAATTTCCCTGATATAGATTTCCCTGGGTACTTCCATGAAATAAGGGTTTCATTGTTGCGTCTCCTTTTTTACCATTGTTTTCCTAATTGGTTGCTAATATACAATTAACTTAGTTGTCGGGTTTTATTGAAAATGTAAATTTTAGGAAAATATTTATATTAAGATATAATAAATTCAAAGAATAATTTTTTTCTTCTTTTTTTTTTTGTGAAAGTGCGAAACAGCCAATAGTTGTAGATAATTTCAAGTAAATAAACAACAATAAATTATGAAGAAGATCAGCACGGCTGCGGTCAAAAATAAACAAAAATATGAAAGGCATATGGTCCGGGTGCGGTCAAAAAAACTCAAATAGTAGAATATACTATTTTATTGAGCCAACGTTTCGCCCCACGTTGCAGGGCTTCGTCAGGGCTATTTTGACGGCAGCCAAAACAAAATTGACAACTTGTTGGGTTTTGCATAGTAAGCATTTTGACATAGTAAAATTATAAGATACATTTGATAAGATTGATAAGATTTGTATGTTTCAAAAAACAGAAAATGCCCTTAATAGATTAAAAAGTGGACAATTCATTCTAGAGATAATCAAAAAGTGTTTTCTTCTTATTTTATTGCGGCTCATAAAGTGGTGCATGTTTAGCCTTAACTGAGTACGGTCATACTGAACACTGAACTATACTAAATAAATGTTTAATATCTCAGAATGAGAAAATGTTTGGGGGTACTGTAGAATTTAGTTTTATTTGTAATTGTTTTATTGACATTAAACTTTGAATCTATTTAAACCTATTTCAGTTTATTTACCCTCTGCATTATGTGCTTTTTAAGAAAATGAACGGTTTCAACCTCTATAAGGTTAGCTTATAATATTGTAACTATATTATATCTTATAGTTACGCTTTACTATACTATATTAAAGCTAATATTTAGTGCTTACTAAAAAATACAAATATGAATCTTTGTCACTTGTTGATAATTCTCTAAAATCTGATCTTGTATATTCTAAAGGATTTAGAATAATATTGGCTATGAATATAGTGGATTTAGGATTAAAATATATACAACAATATTTACATCATTAATTAATGCCATCTTTTTAATTACTTTTTAAGATAGAAGCCAGCAAAGGTTGAAATAATATATGAAATTTGTAATTAGCAATTATCCATGGTAGAATTATCGGACTGTTAAATGTGTCACTTCACAAGTGTGCTGAGCCGACAGAAAGGTAGATGGGAAGATAAAAGATTCACCATAGTTTCTCTTTATTTTTATACCACATTTTAATCTTATAAAAACAATCCTAAATGATAACAATTCATTTAAATTATTGAGGTGTTTATAGTTGACCCTAGATTCAATTTCAGAAGAACATTGTCGGGAGTGCGGTCAGTAGTCATACAAAAATAAGTAAAACTTATTTATTTAATTCGACGTTTCGACCGTCCTGAGCTTTATACCTTTATCAGAGCTGAAAAACGAAATTAAGGTTAAAAAACAAAACAAAATTTAGACAGTAAAAATTAACTTATTTCTATTAAACGCTTGCCTAAGAAGGTTTTAATGATAATCTTCCAATAGTAGATGTATCGATGTTTCATAGAAAGCTCATCAAACACACACACAGACGCGCGTGCGTGTGTGTGTATGTATTTATGCAAAATAGAACTGTTACAATGTAGGCTGTTATCCAATGTTATTGCCATATTCAACAATCTATCATTTATTTTCTTCCCAAAATTGTTATTTTAAAAAAATACATGTTTCCTTTTTCTTCTTTTTTATGCTTGATTAATTACTTATTACAACCTTTTTTTTTTAATTATCAATCAAATTGCTGGATTTCAAGAGAAGACTTTCAGTTCACACGATTCCGGTTCCAATTTTCTGTCCTGTATAATTTTCCGAAAATGAAAACACGGCAGGCGTAGTAAAAAGGACCAAAATTGGCCAGAATGGGAGTAGAAAGTGAGGGAGGAATTGACGTTCACTAGCAACCTAATCCATCGAGGGCTAGACGTGATCGGGAAATGGAATCTCTCTTTTTAAAAGCCTAAGTAGCTTATGTCCCAGTGAGTGCTCTGTTACTTGAGATATCTACAGCCACCTATATCATTTATTATGTACAATGAAGAAAGGTATTATGTTCTAATGGTCTGGCTACAAAAACAAGTCTGGTGCGATGTGCGCATAACGAAGCTTTCACTTACCAATCTACATACTTTCAAAAGTTTTATGTAAATTAGTGGGGTCATGTTGAAGTTATCGCTATTTGTGTGATATTCTAAAAAAAATCTAAAGACCAGGAAAAAAATTATGAACAGAAACCTTTTATTTTTATTTTGCTACAAAAATGGCCGGTCTCCGCTTTTCTAGTTCTAATCTGATGTCTCTATTTTTCTTTTTTTTTTCTCCTTTAGTTATTCATAATCTACTTTAGTATTTTGTATCTATTTATATTAGTATATTGTTTATTATTGATAACAATGAGGATTTTTGTTTTCAAATAAACAGTAGCAAGGTACTTTAGGGTTAGGGAAACATTTTTAGAATAATACACATTTTAGTCTCGTTAGACTATTTCAATGATAATAAGGCCATTCAATTGTATGCTAAAATACCGAATTTAATCAAAATCGTTAGAGCCGTTTTCGAGAAAAATCGAAAAAATGTGAAAAACCTAGTCTATAAAGTGGCATTCAGGCCTGTCGATTTTACTAAAAGATTTGCTTTAATATTTGGCTAGGCCTCATACACTTACTATTTTGCGAGACCTGGTTATTTGCAGATTTGGGCAAAAATTAGCTATAGTTGAAACTAATAGCTAAAATCGTCATGGATACGACCCTTATTCATGAATGGTCCATTTATGAGTAAGGGTCGTATCCATGGCAATTTAAGCAATTAGTTTCAGCTATAGCTAATTTTTGCCAATATCAGGTTCTTTGGATTCAGGGGAACTCAAAACTTATATTTCCGTCAAAAATCGAAAAGCTAAATTTTTCACGATTATTCTTTGTGTATTTTTGATTTATAGGTTAGTGCTTTTATTTTTTTTTTTTTTAAAGAAGAAATTAAAAGTTTCTTCTACCGCTATAATTCCTTATAACTTCTCCCTGTATTGAAAGGGTTGGCACACAAGAGCCACTGACTCCATTTTTAAGACATTTTTTACATTTGTCAATATTCGAAAAATAGCAACAAAGGCTATTGTGTTTAAAGACTTTTATATTATGTTTTATTATAACATATTTATATTATATTATTTTTTTTCTTTATTTGACATGGAATCTTTTCCTGTTTAAACCAGTCGCACTATCATCGGACAATGGGTTGTCCCCTTCTTCATTTTCAGCAAAAACGTAATATAATACTGAAGATAGGAAAAAAAATGAAGAAAAAATACAATAAAAAAAAGGAAGAATAAATTTCACAAGCACTAATATGTCATAAAAGTAATTTTTTTTAGAAAAATGTTTATAAAATTCAAGTATAATAAATCTCAAATTCAATTTATTAAAAAGATTAGTAGCTTGTAACAATATATATATTTTTTTAATTTTGTGTAAAATAAAAAGATGTTCGCAAATAATTTGTTGAGGGAGGGAGGAGACAAACTAAAATTTTAATGGAAGCTATAACTCTACCGACAAAAAATTGGGATATAACACTTACTTTTAAAGTAAATTCAATAATTATTGCTTGGACGTGGACAGTAGGGTCAGTCCTTCAAATTTTATTTGAAAATAATTTAAACAATTTTAAAGAGTATGAGGCAAAAATAAAGTGACATCAGATTCCTCGTTTTACGGAAAATATTCTTTCACTCTATATTTTAAAATAAATATTTAACTTCGCCAATTTTTTAAATTGTTATATTTTAATTAAGTATTTTTATTCGAAATAATAAAAATCTAAACTAAACGCTTTAATTATCACATAAAAAGAGTGATGAATTAGATCTCAACTGAATAGAAAGCAATACATATTTGTGTTCCTCCCATCAAGCATATGCAGTAATATCGATTGGGATCTAGAGTACGCGATATCTATGCTAATATATGCGCAGGAAGTCTGATTTATAGTTCGTGTACATCATCCGGCGCTGGTCTCATTAGCTTATATCTTAACTAATTTAGGTATTATTTAACGCAATATAAATCAGGATAAGTGGTCAAAATAAGGTGCGGGAGTTTCTTCATCAATATTAACCAATTTAATATTAGGTTGTTTTGTATGAAATGCCAATTTTCACAGAATAGGTTATTTAGTTGAAAAACTTAATCAAATAAATAATTTTATTTAAAATATTAACCTTTTTTTCGCGATGTATTATCAACTTTTCAATCCCAGAACTGAAAAAAATCAGGGTTCTGTGAGGAAAATGAATTCAGAAAATACGTCTTTGACTTGAGAATCATTTTGAAAAATTTTAGGTTTTAGGAAATTGTCCAAATTACTAAATTGATCTTTGTGAAATCATAATCTTAACGTGAAGGTAGGTTTGGAAGGACTTCCAAATCCAGCTCGTGGTCTGGCGTTGTCGTGAAATTCGACCAATGCAGGTTGTTTCTTAACAAGGTTTTGATGCATTATGTCAAGAACGATAAAATTATTCCCGCCATTGACCACCACCCACTAACCAATAATTTTTTGGATGGTAAATTTGGTTTAGGGATGTATCCCGGTTTTCCATCGTTATTTAACCACTGACCTGACCGATGCCTTTTGTAATCCACTTTTCATCACTGTCATTATCCTTTCAGAAAAAGGCTCTTTTTTTCCCAGCAAGCAGTGAAACGCATTTCTTAAGAAGTTTCAGCTGCTGCCGCTGATAATGTTCATGAGGTACACACCTTTTTACCTACCTGTTTTACTTTACCAATGATCTTTAAGTGTCGATACACTTTTAATCATTACTGCTAGTCCTTTAACTGCTCGGTAAGGATTTTCTTCCACAGTACGCCTAAGTTAATCGTATTTGGACATATAGAATTGAGCTCTGGGGCTCTACCTAACCATCAAATTCCTTCCGCATCCAATCCTTACAATCCAAAATCCTACGTAAAATCCTTGAAGCTCCATATTACGCCACAAATAAATTCATCCATAAAGACCTTAACATCCCATTCGTTGCAGATTTGGCCTAAAACAGATATGAGTCTTTTCATTCCAAACTCCTTACCCATCCTAACCCATTAGATCTCAGATATTAGATATCTCATCCTTAACAATCCCTTATAATCCTCCGAGGCGTCAGGAAAGAAGATGGCCACTAGAACTTCTAATTTAAGTTAATGCTTGAAGTACTACCAGAGGGTGGTTCTTGTCCACTAATATCGCTTTGAATTTCCAAAATAATAATAATAAATAATTAATTTAAATTATAAACTATCGTTTATTAATTTTATAAGTTTATTTATTATTATTCATTAGATGGTTTCAGTTCCTGATATTTTCTACGATGGAAATTTTTTGCTATTCATCCAATAAGCTTGCTTATTGCGGTTGCTTCTTATTGTCCTGACGTTATAATCCAAGACAGATTCTCGAAGAAGCTCCTGTGTACAATAGGAAGCGAGTCACAATAGCTCTGTGTCCAATCCAAGGGCGTTGTCGCTCCGCTTCATAGCTTTTTCTCCATTTATTGTTTTACCTTAAACTATTTTTCGATTATTTATCTGCTGATGGCCGCGTACAAAAAGACGATTTGACTTCAAGAATATTAAAGAATAAAAAAATCCTTGCCCTAATATAATGTAGTGAAGAAGTGAACAAAACTGTGCCATTATACAGATATTTTTTTGCGGTTTATCAAGGTTTCTTCGCCGCTGGTAAATGGAAATGTAATTTGTGTTAGACCATAAAGGCCGTTTAGTTCTTAAGCAACCTCTATCAAAAAACTGACGGGATGAATGTTATTAACCTTGTCTTGTAAATTGCACAGGTTTTTCTTTACAAATATAAAAATAATTATATGTTAGGTTTATCTGGTCTAATCAGAAAGCTTACGAGGAAATGTAATTGAGATTAAAGCGGGAAAAAAAGTAAATCACATCAAATTTGCAGCTTCGGACAACGTGTTCAAACGAAAGAATAGTATAAAAATTCTAAACTCACCATTTGACCAAAATAAACCCCTTACAATTATTACTATCTAAGATATGAATCTTCTCTAATCGACTATTTTTGCCAAAATGTTAAACAATTTCATAATCGTCTCTTATTTTATAAATAGCTATTGGTCCTATGAAAACATACGTCAAAAATGAATTTAAAAAAAATTAATTATTTAAATTTAAATCAAAACTTTCTATGTTTCGACTTAATATTGTATTCTAATACAAAGAATGAATACAAATCGCAAACCGAGTGTTGTACATAACACAATCTTTTATATTCTATTTAATTCATTGTTTAATGAATTATAAAAAATAAAAATTAAATATTTGTAGAATCCTTTGAAATATTATGAATTTTTATATCCCATGGTGAGGAAATATTTTAAAAGAAGTACGGGCGGTTCACTGTCAATACTCATAGGTTTGACCAACAAGAGTTCAGAGGTAGGATTTTTTTTTTTTTTGTCAAGTTTAATTGCTATTGTATGCACAATGTAAACCCTTCTATAGTAGTTATGAAAACTTTTGTTTTCGAAACTTCATTTATATTCGTATTAATAATTTTTAGACGTATACGAGATTGTTGTGTACTGTATTGTAGTGTTCCGGTACAACAATTTCGATTGACTTTGAGAAGAATTTAATATTTATTTATTTCTCGAGGAATTTTACTATATCCAATTCCCTTACTATATTTCAATTTATAGGTTGATGAAAGTAAAAATTATACATGGTCTGTCATATTCGTTTGTTAATGACCAAATTTTTTCCGCTCCGTTGCATTTATGTGTTTTTCGTCTTTATCCATTGCCACCTAAGACTTTGTATTAGATTTAAATTTTTCCTAAAACCTTTGATTTTTAATGGAATATTTTACATCTATATTACTACTATTGTTTCCGGTAATTTGTTGTTCATATTATTTGTAACTTGCTAATTAATTAGTATCTAATTGTTTCGATTTAATAGTTTATTACTTTCAACGTATTGTTGCTATTAAAATTTGAATATATTTATTGTATGCACTTAACACGGAGCTTATTTGTATTCGTTTTAAAATTATCAATTATACTGTCATATTAGGTAATCTTTATTAGCCTCCTGTATTCAAATATTTAACATTCAGCTTCTTTTAATATAAGTTTTTTTTTTTAATTTGATACTATCGTAAGCCCCGTTACAGATGTCAAACATATATGTGAATATGCACGTGTTTGATGATAAAAATAAATTCTAACGTACCAGAACAGGAAAAGAAAAATCAATGTGTCAAATTCGGTGCATATCAATCGTAACTTCTGTTGCGAAGAAAATGCCTTCATTTCCTAGTAAACAACCAGGATCAACGGCACAATGCAATGCAAGAATGCCCCATCGCCTCTTCCAATATCCTGCACCGAAGGATATGCAGATAGGACCCAGAAGTTGTGAGGACCCCCCAACGCATGTGACTGATTCCAGGACTTCTTGCACAAAAGGAAGAAAGAACCCTCGGAAGGAAGGACTCTTTGAAGTGCAGCCAGCAGAAAATCGGAGAATATGAAAACCTCTTTCTTTCTTCAACGGGCCTCTAATTTGTTTCGTGTCTCGTCTCTTGCCATGAAGTAATCTTGAACCGCTATATTGCGCGACTGAGATGGACTGCTTTCATCAAAGGCTAGTGAAATGTGTTAAGGATTGATTTAACTTGATGTTTTTTTATCCGAAGGATAGAAAAAAAAAATCATACTTAGGTAGAAACGAAGGCATATTAAAGTATATTTATATTTATATTCCTGTGGTTTTCCTTTCATTGTCTTATATATGAAAATACATTTAATTGATTTTTGCTTCCCAACCACCCAAACCAACTCGTTACTAACTCTCCTTCACTACCTAATAATCCTCCTAGGCGTCTGAAAAGAAGATGGCCTCGAGATCTTCTCCTATAGAAATGTTTTTGGAGTTCTATCAATGGGTAGATTCTCCACATGTTTTTATCATGTCATATATCACTTACAGCAAAATTGATTTGATGTGTAAATATGTATACAGTTGTAAATATCAATAAATAAATTATTAAAAATAAAAAATTGACTTTTGATAATCAGGATTTGATTTATAATAATAAGGTGAATGCAATATTATCATTGTTTCAATATGTTATAATTCCAAAAGCCTATCGTATTACGTAATGATATCCCTAATTTAATTTTTTTTTAAATTACTTATTATAAACAACCTTAGTTTTGTTGCTTGTTTTTTAAATTAGATTTTTTATATGTTGATTAAGGTGAAGATGCAAATGACTAGTAGAAAAGGTCGAAATGTTACACAATTATGAAATGTATATTGATATAGAATGTATAATAATTGAATATATAATAGAAATATAAAGAATAGACTGAATAATAAAGAAATTTAATTTAAATTTAAAACGGTGAGCTTAATATGGTTCATATAGTTTTTCTTTAGTCTTTTCGATTAAGATTTAATAGTTTAAAAAATACTAAAAATAGTGCAATGAAAAAAATAATTAGGAATTTTGGGTTAGGCAGGTTATTGTAACAATCTCTTAATTTTTTCTATGTTGTTGTTTACTTCGTGTACTTTCTGTTTTATAATTTTGATATTTTACTAAAATATTATATTTATAATACCTTTTTCATAGCAATCTTATTTCTACCGACTGGCTTTTATTTCCTTTTCGCTTTTGTTTTTTTTTTAATATTTTGATATAGATGAGATTTTCCTGTAGTACATATTTTCGTTTTCCTTGACTTTTATCCTCCCGCCATACGCTTACCAGTTTCCTCGACTGATTATTTTTTTTGCACATTTATTTCTGCTTTTATTGATATTTTTTTTCTATTTAATACTATCCTATCTGTACAATTTTATTTTTATCATTTATTCCTTTATTTGTTATTAATATTCTATTATGTCCATTTCCTTCCATAAAGCTTTTCCTTTTATATAATTTTACAGAATTTCTGTATCTCAACTCTAGCCCTCCCATAGTTACTATTTTCTGTGTCTTGTTTATCTGGTCCTGTCCCATAGTCCTGGTTGTGTACCTTTTTTATTTTATTTTTTTTTAATTTTTAATTTAATCACTATTCGGACAATCATATTTCAATCTTTAGAGTCAACTACTTGCCGTCTAATATATCATATTTCTATCTAATGCCTGTATGAGGTAATACAATACATAATCACCTATGTGGTCATTTAATCATTAACATTTATCTATGTGGAAACTATAATCAACCCTGCGGTTTTCTGACCTTGATGACACTCACCATATTGGCCTATTTAGAGACTATTTGAGAACTAGTACTATCGATTACGGAATCACCAGGCCTATGTATTCAATAACCACCGGACATGATAATAGCTAGATGAATATAAAAAACAGTTAATGATAGCTTTCAAACTACAGGTCCTAATTACAGAATCGATTGTTTGTCGTTACGTCGATATATCGTCTCAATTGTATGAGCCACTCGAGGCTGTCAAAGGTGCCGCCTCTACCTCCATAATCATCCTGTGAAATCGAGTTATGCAAATGATGTGCGATCCTTTATCATTCCTTGTTGTTTGCCCGCAGCCTTCTTCTCCGCCTTCCTCTCTGCCGTTGAATAGAGCGGGTCTTTGTCCCTCAAGATTGATGCATCATCTACTTCTCTTGATGAATAAATATTTGTGCTGATGTGTTTCAGAAACAGGGTGATTTTGTTTTTATAAACCTACTCATGTTTTTGTATAAATAAAAATGTAGGTAACCTGTGTTTTGAAATGAGACATTTATCTTAAGATTATTAAAAAAAATCTGGTGTCATGTGCGCATCACAAAACTTTCAATTACCTCCCTACTTTGAGTGGAATTTAATCTACGCTCGTTTCAGAACAGATATTTTTTTATTATCCACTGTGAAAATATTCCACCGTACTAATTTTCTAAAGCAGCCCTTCAGTTAACAGACAAATTATAATGTTAACAATAATAATACTGTAAACTGCTATGAATCATGAAAGGTCATGGGTTCAGTTCTTTGTAGGGAAGAACTTTTTTATAATAACGATTATACCATGAGGTGATTTTCAAACAAGATTTTTTCCCCAATTCGAGATCGATTGCACACCGTGTGTGCAATACATTTCCGAGCAAAAAAGACCGACTGATCTTGAATTGCAATTATCAGTCAGCATGGAAGTAACGACAGTTAGAACAAGACCGGATTAAAACAAACATTATCCTAGAAGTGCGTAAAAATAAAAGTTTATGTTGGATTATGTTTGGCGATTGCTTGAAGGTTTATCATTGTGTACAACAAGAGTAATGGTCATCCTAAAAAATTTATGTTTATTTAGATTTGTAGTATTTTATTTCATTTTGTTAATAATTATATTCTTTTCTTCACTACTGAAACTAAAATAAGAATTTCATGTTATCTGCCTAATTTTTGTTCAATTTAGTAATGTTTTTATTTTGTGCACATGGTGTGACAACGGCATGCAATCATCTTATTTGTACCAAGCGACTGATTTCTATTACAAACATGTTTTGTTCTAATCAAAACTCGCCAGTACAAGGCAAAAAAAAAAAATATTGGAATCTGGTGATGGTCTCCAAAAATATGGACTGTCTCGAATGGGTTAAGAGTACCTACTTTATGAGGCTGAGTGGTCTCCAGAAGGGCACCAGAAGCCACAGAGTTGACTCACAGTTACTATGTGACAGAAAATAATTATGTGCAACAGCTGGATTCGAAACGGTTTTGAGTTAGTAGCATACTGCCTTGCCACTGTGCCACCGCGTTCTCCCTATATTAACAAAAATAATATTTCTCTTTCCAAAATTTAATATATTTTTTTAAAATATAACAGTCAACTAAAATTTTCATAGTGCTTTTAACCATTTATTTGATGCTCAGTTGTTTTCTGAATCAATATTGAAAACACTGAGAATCATTTTATGAAGTTAATCATCTTGTTAACTAAGAAGCTCAAATATACGTTGTGTGAAATTAAAAAAAAACAATTATTTATTACTGCATCACTATGACAACAGAGTCAGACTGGCGAAACGGAAAAACTAAGCATGCGCTCGCTTAGAAAAACTCGTTTTAGAACAGAGCTTTTATTTATGTGTTTTTGTCATTCACCATTACCTTCCTTGACTTTATATATTAAATATTGTATTTTCTAAAATACTTAGTCTTCCAACGCTATATAATTGGTCTATATCACAACTTTTATTTCCAGAAATATGTTTTAAAATTGGGAAAAACAATTTTCCTCTTATAGCCTTAAGTTAATTATCAAATGCATTTATTTTCTATATTTATACGTTTTTCACTACTGATAAAATTATAAAATAATTAATTATTTCAAATAAACAAATTAAAAGGTACTATAGTGGAAAATTTAAAAAAGAAAACTATTTAGATAAGGATAATAAGAATTGTTCATTTGAACTTATTTATTGTATTTTTATTTGACTCAGAGTATCTGAAAACCTGTAATTCTGCTAAAACACCAAATTTTTCATATTCCCAATACTTACCCTTACTATTTTTTCCGTATATGGGTAAGTAAGTGAAAGTAAAAAATTAAAACGGTCGCATGCATCGAGTATTTGGTCGATGTACGAGGACTATGTCACAATCTCTCAAGGATTGTAAACACCGAAAATAATTATAAAGGAACTTTCTCTTCCCGGCCTGCCCTCGAAACCGCATAGGTAGAAGATAGTATGTCTTATTTCTTTTTAAAATTTTCTTATAAATTTACAAATATATCTAAGCTAAAATATAATAAGTAAATGTGAACAGATATAATGAAATGTGATATTTTTGATGTAACTACTCATACAATAACATTTCTACATCACATGGCCTCAAAATTATCTCTCATTTTACCGTAAAAAGAAGTAGTGAAAAATGAAAAAGGCAAGTAGAACAGTGTTTAAAAAACAAAATTTTAAATATCAAAATACATTTAAAATTATTCCAAACTTATCCTATCATGGCCTTTTGAGGGCGAGGTTGGAATGGATGTTTAGCACTTATTATTCCTAATGTTTTCGTTTCCTTTTGGGGGTATGTAACTCCGTGCCATGCTTCGAACCATTACTTGTTATAAGTTAACGTTGTTGAGATCCGAAAAGCTCAAATTCTGATAAATCATTGTTCTTGGGTACAGATTAGAAATTATATCGACATGTAATTTTGACCTTTTGACATATAAAAGAAATTTATTTTTAAACCACAGCTATTCACTATTCTATGAATGTGTCATCTATTAACAACTACACAAGTTAATGTCTTGCGAACACGCTTCTCGTATAGTTAATAGTTTGGACTGTCGTAAGCTTCACAGTACTTTCTAATCCTTCACGCTTGCATATTACATTCATAGATTTAATTATAAGAATTAGCGGTCATTGATTATGACCGGCAATTCTGGAAAGATGAAGGACTGGAGGATACTAATGATTCAAGGTTCTTTTATAATTGTTATATAATAATTAGAAATGTTAATATAAATTACATATTATTGGTAAGATTGTAAGCCTGTAGGCCGTTTGAAGTTGTGGGTGTTGAGAGACTGCCTCAGACTTTTATTTCTGTGGCAGTCTTACGAAATGAAAACTTGCCATGGTTAGAATAAGTTGGTTACCTCTAGATAACCTCTCTCCCCCATATTTCAAAAAGACCTGGTAGGGGTCATGAAAAAAAATTTAGTTTTTAGATTAAATTCCAATAAATCCCACCAAATCACATTTACCCTTCGTCGTAAACCTTCGTCATGCCCTACAGTATCTTTTAATAATACCCCACTCATTCCTGTTGAACAGATCCGTTACTTAGGACTAAATCTGGACAAACGACTGACATGGAATCCTCATACAAGACTGAAAAGACAGGAAACTGCTCGTCGATTGCGACTATTACAACATTTACTAGACAAACGGTCCAAACTTCCAATCCATTACAAAAGACTGATCTACATGACTATTATAAGGCCTATTTGGACATACGGAGTTGAGCTATGGGGCTCCACTAAACCATCTAATTCCTCTCGAATCCAATCCTTACAGTCCAAAATCGTTAATGCGCCTTACTTTATCACAAATCAAATCATCCATCAGGACCTCAATGTCCCCTATGTTGCCGATTTGGCCAGAACCAGATACCAATCGTTCCATAATAAACTTCCCAACCACCCAAACCAACTCGTTTCTAACCTGGCTTCTCCTTCACTACCTAATAATCCTCCTAGACGTCTGAAAAGAAGATGGCCTCGAGATCTTCTCCTTTAGAAATGTTTTTGGAGTTCTATCAATGGGTCATATTCTCTACACGTTTTTATCATGTCATAATATCACTTACAGCAAATTTACTTGATGTGTATATATGTATACAGTTGTAAATATCAATAAATACATTATTACAAAAAAAAAAAAGTTTTTAGATTGTAACTTATATTAAGACTTCTTCAACCATCTTAGTTATATTACTTCCTTTTTTTAGTCTTTCATCAATTTTCCTTTGCAGCATCTTCTTTAATTTATATTTTACAATAATCAGTTTGGTGATAGTCGTGCTGTACTATGTATTATTATATTTTATCTTAGAATTTGATTATAAAATATGGTTATTTACCCTTATACACCGCCCCATTGAATGACCATTTCAGTTGGTTACCATTTTCTATTACCGCTTAAGTTTAAAAAATGTTAGGAAGATATATAAGGTGGGACTGTTTACTTTCAAGTAGTACATATATGGCAGTTAACATAACTGTTGCTTAATCCCCACGACTGGTTCTGTCAATTATTACACCAGACCTTTTACGATAGTGCTGTGCTACCTTAAAAGCTGTCAAGATGCCAGATATCATTTTACACCGTATCAATAACTGCGGCAGTTACTGCCATGATTGTTGCAATTTTCGGTGTAAACGGGGCTTTCTGCCATTTTCGTGTCTTTCATTCTTACAAACAATATTCAGGATTTTATTCCTACAAATTATATTCATATTTCTTTGTAATTTATTTTCAGTTAATTTTTTTTTGTTACTAATTATTTTGTTTTTGTTTCAGGTAAGTGTCCAAATGGTTACTAAGGACGCCCAGATTGAACTGGTAAGCAAACTGCTGAGCCCTTGGAAATTTTCTTTGTCAGCATCGAGGGTCTCCTCAAATTCCGAACTCCTTTTTTTAATGAATCCTGAATCCAAATTGTCCAGATCCTGCCATTACCATGCCCACATCCTTATCTATTTCGGTAGTCGGGATAAATCATCTGGCGTCGACGTGAGTAGGGACCATTTAATATTTCGGCGTCTTTGGTCACATCCAAGGGCACGTGTGTGCCTTAGGCCGCCCACGGCTGTTCAGTCGCCCGTATAATCTCAGTGATATTCTCTCTCTGTCAGGATCGAGTGGGGGTATCCAATGACCTTGTATGGAACTAAAGTTCATCAAACTTTGTTTAAGAAAAAGTCTAAGAAAAAAATATAATAAGAAGTATTATAAAAAGCAAAACCCTAGGCGGTACATTAAAAAAAATAAGATTATGCTCAAGATTTAGCTCTATCAATTTCTGAAGACTAAAAAAAAATTAATTCTATACCTAATTCACGAAGGTTCAGGGTTGCAGTACATTCTTAGAAAATACTGTTACTAGACCAACGGTTGTACAAGGAGATGATTTGGTCAGAATCATTCTCGACAGACAGATTTTTATAAAATTAAGGGGACCCCTTTATGAGGCTGGGTGGACCCCACAGGGCGGACTCTTGGTTATAGAGAAATAGTAAATAATTATCTGCCTTAGCCGGTTTTGAACCCGAGGCCTTGTAGTTAGTCGCGCAATTCCTTACCACTGAGCTGCCCACTCCTACATTTCAGAAGATATCAAATTTAATGAAAACATGATGGATGTTTTTAGAGATATAAGGTCATAAAATAAATACGTATACAACTTTTTATTTCACGTCAACTGAAGGTCAAAAATAAATACGTATACAACTTTTTATTTCACGTCAACTCAACACAGTTTTGAATCTTTCTATCTCAGATTTTCTTCAAATTTTGCACAATTGTTGTAAACAAAATGTCTTCCAAAAATATGAAATTTTACTGAAATATGTCCATTTGTTTTCGAATTAATTATATACAGCTGTAACTATAAATTAAACTAAAAACCTAAGGATTGATTCTTATTATACTAACAAAATAAAAAAATAAAAATTGAGAACGAGAGGTTTTGGAATTACTGTGAAAGGCTCGCTAAATTAGCTAGAGATATGGGTCATTTGATAGTGTATTCCCTTTCTTATGGTATGCTACATTATATGGGAAGTTAACATTTCTCAAAACCTAATTAAATTTTTTTTTTAGAAAGTAAATATTTTAAAATTTACTCCTTGAATTGTTTGTGTTGATATAAATCACAGGGGAAAATATAACTTAATAGCTATGTAATTAAATAATAAATGGACATATCGCTGTCCCAATTCAACAGTGTAACATTTCTAAAAATCGTTATTTTAAGATATGATTGTAGTCTTAGCAATATGGGTAATCACAATAAAACAAAGAATCACAGTAAAACATATGTCATAGGAACTAAGTGAAAAAAATATTTCGAGATATTACAGTTTTAAACTATATAGTTGCTAAGATTACATGTATGTCTCAAAATAATCATTTTTTGATATGTTACACTGTTGTACTTGGGCAGCGATATTTCAATCAATTTTCACATTACATATACAATAATCGGACGGGATGTTTATTTCATTTTTTTTTCTTGAAGTGGAAGTATGAAAATGTTAATGCTAATTAAAATTTAGAGGGATTTATTGCCATCTTGACCTTAAAAATGTTTGTAAGAAATGTGACCGAATGTATTATAGGTTGTTATTTTGTATTTCACAGGGTTAATAATCTTAATATCAGCTTATTACTATCAGTGCTTTCATTGTTGTTTCATTGCATTAAATATGCTTCCAATGCATCCCTAAGATACAAATAACTAAGATTATGTTTACATTAAATATGGTGGGAAGATTTAAAAATTGCTGACTCAGTTTGCACAAAACCGTATGAAGAAGGTAGATGACCATATCATGAACGAGCAGTCTCATGATGACCTCTATGACCACAGGCGGAAGTGTAACACCTCGATGGTTAGGACCGATGAACGATCCTTCATTGACCGCTGGGAAAACGTTCGTGAATGAGCTTCCATTAGAGGTGGGAGTCTTCATATCGCGGCTCACATCCACTTCCTCCATTAAGCAGGATATGGAACCGGGTCAGGAGTGCAATGCTCAAGTATTAATATTAATACATCAGGTTTATTAGCTGTCATGAAGTTAACATTCCCGTCCATTAAGGTAATTAAAATGATTTTATTCTGATGAACTAAGTGAAATTATTGTATATTAGTGGTTTGGAAATGATAAATAAATAATTTTTAAATTTTAAATATTCAAGGGAGAATTATAAAAAAAAATAATGTTAATCAGAAATATAAAGTTGGAAGTCATTAATATAATTGATAGAAAGTAGAGATAAAATATATTGAGCTATAGAAATCATTGATAAGAGAGTACTAACTTTCTGAAGGTAGATTTTATTATTGAATATGTGATAATAAATAGGCTAATGCATTAGTAAATTATCATTACTTTAGAAATTTATCGAAATAAACGATAAAACTATATAATTAAATTTCATGGCATATTTTTTTAAAAGATGATCAATTTGGATATAATAGCCTTTAATTGAAAAGAAAATTAACTTGAATTTATCATTTTTTAAAGGTATGATATTGTAAATATAATATTACTGTTGATGAATAAAATATATGTATAAAAGATTATTTTTGATGATTATGGCCCTTGGATTGAAAATTGTATAACAAAATTAACTAAGTTTATACCCTACCGTCAAAACAAGAAATTAATATATAATATATGAATATAAACTAAGAAAATAAAGTGCTTGAAAAGAATTTATGAAAAAAAAAATGATATTTTTCTGTTGTTAAAAAACTTCATATATCAGGATTCCTCGAGGTGGGAATAACCTATGTGAATTTTGTTACTGCCGAGAATATAGTTTAACTAAAGATAATGATGTAATGTAATCATGAAAAATATCGGTCGTTCTCAACTTTTCCTATTCGATTAGAATGTTTCGTTTTTTCTCCTTCAGTTATTTATAAAATGCTTTAATATTTTATATTTACCCAGTTTTTGATATTGATAACAATGTAAACTAGTTTAATATTTAAAAAAATTAAACGTATTTAAGAGCAACATTTTTTTTGTTTAATTTTTTATTTAAATATTTATATAAATTTATTTATGTAGATTCATTAAATTTAAATCCGTTGGATATTTCCTTATAATCCGCTCCTACCTCTCTGATAGAACCTTTAAAGTAAATCATAACCTAGGCTCATCTCTCTTTTCTCAGTCCGCCGGTGTTCCTCAAGCTAGTATCTTAGGTTCTATTCTTCATACGGTTTATACAGCTGACATCCCAACCCACCCTAATACAGTCCTAACAATATATGCTGATGGCACATGTATACTGTCTGTAAACAATGACCCAACTAATGCATCACAAACACTACAGACACACATAACATCTATTGAAGAATGGTTTCAAAATTGGAGAATCAAAATAAATCCTGACAAATCCCATCAGATCACCTTTTCTCTCCGTCGTAAACTTCTACCCTCCTGTCCTACAATATTCTTTCTAAATACTCCACTAACGCTTGTTGGACAGATTCGATACTTAGGACTCTATCTTGACAAGACAATATCTTGGACCTTCTAATTTAAATTAATGCTTGAAGTACCACCAATGGGTGTTCCTTCCCGAGATTTAGAAGTGTATATGAAACATACAACATATTTACTTATTGTATTTATTATTTGTACAGTTGTAAATCACATTAAATAAATTTAAAAAAATCCGTTGGATTATTTCAATCAAGATAAGACCTATCTGTATTCATGAGAACTTAATTTAACATTGTTTAACCTAGTACAATGAAAATTGTTACAGTGGTTATGAAAAAAAAATATCTCGGAAAATATTTGAAAAATCAATTTTATAAAGTGGCATTTTCGGCCAGTCGATTTTAACGAAAAAGGTTAATGTCGCGTCCCAGGCATATACCCGGCTTAAGTGTGTATTTTCAGTTTATTACGACTTTTAGTTTTTGAGCTAGGCTGTTCGCAACAGACACCAGAACATTTCTGCGAAACAAGGTTTTTTGAATTAGGGGTCCTCAAACCATGCAGACCCCGTCGAAAACTGGAATTCGAAATTTTTAACGATTACAATACTTAGGTAGCTTTAATTCACAGCGGTGCAGAGTATAGATTTCCTATACATTTCCACTTTTTTTATGCAAAATACAATTAAAGGTTCTGTCTTTTAGACTAATCTATTCGAAGGTAAATTCCCTAAAAGAGAGTATCTTTAATCTTTTTTAAAGTTAGTTTAAAGTACTTGATTGATATATGCATAAATGAAGGTAAAAAATAAGAGGAAAAACAAATGATTAAAAAAAAAAATAAATTAATAAATGACAAATATAGAAAAAAAGTATTAAGTCGATATGATATAAACTGATAAATTAAAAATATATCTGTTAAAAAAATGTAGAAAGTTTTGTGCTTACATTTTATTAAACTGTTCAGGGATAATAAAAAAACCCTCTTAGCTTTGGCTCAATTAACATTATTTCAGTTTTGGTGCATAAGAGACTTCGTTGAGGATTGAGGTTTTATTCATTGCTTGCAGCAGATATATTGTGTTAGAATTTTTATGCTGAAAAATATTTTTGTTTAATTTTTCAGTTTCAAGCTTTTTAGATTAAGCTCGTTTTAAACAAATTTTCGTTTATTGAATGAAAATGATTATTGTCTTTCATATTAGAACTTTGATGTGAAGGTAGTTGCATGTGTTGAATAGCTGTAAGCTAGTGAGATTATTCAACTGCTACGTGATGATAAGAGGCATCGTGACTTTAAACAACATCTTTTTATTCATTTTTTGTTGCTAATTTTTAGGTTATTTACCCAACAATTGATTATTACATTTTCTCTTATCAATTTGTTATTATATATGGTTTTTTTAGCATTATTGTGCGTTACATTCACAACCATTCGGCTTTCTTAATTAATTCATAGAAAATAGTTTTACATATACTGGGCGTTTTTGAGGCAAGTATTCCTAACGAAAAATATGAATCACAAAACAATTCTTATGTTTGCTAACGCTTTATTAAGGTGATATCCACGTATAAAATGTTCATAGTTTTAAATTATTTAGTTTGTAATTAATAAATTAATAAGTAATAACATTAGTGATGTTGTTCGAAGTTTTTACCTTGAACATTAAAAGAGGATCGAAATATTTCTTCCAAAATAACAATTAAAAATTGCATAAAAGTGAAAAAAAAAATGATGGTACACACTAAAAGACGAAAAAAAAAGGAAAATAATGAACAAAATAAAGGGGTGGGGCATTGGTGGTTAACAAATACGTTACATTTGATTTGAAAGCAAACAGCTATAAAATAATGTTAAAGTACAGATAATATTAGAATATTTAAGATATATTAAGTATAGATAAATATCTAATAATAATATAATATACCTAAGAAGGGGCAGAAATTATTTTGAAAATAGATAGATAGATAACATACATATGATTTTATTTGTGAAAGACAAAATCTTGTACAAATTACAACAATATACAATTATAAAACAAAACCTGAGTCTAGTGCTCCATTACAAAAACAATATACAAAAGATGAAAATAGTTCTTTATAACAAAGCAATAAACAAAAAAAAAACAGATTGGATAATACACAACTATTAACATAATATTCATTGCTCCATTATATTCAACTTAAAATAATGAGAATTCTTTAAAATAAACGAAGGTGTATGTAAGCGAATGTATCACATACAAAATTTAACTTATTACATATTGTTACAATGTAAATATATAGTCTGTTCAATTTGGCTTCACTATCAATGTTGAATATATTTTCAATGTTTTGTTAGTCGCAAGATACGGATATGGGTGGCTTTATGATATATTGTCTATTTCTTCAAAGATTAGACAATGATGTGGTACAAACTAATATTGAAATAATTTTTGCAGAATGGACAGAGTTCGTTTGCCTGGAAAGTGATGGTTTTACTTCCTTGGTGTAGTTTGATATGCTCCGGGTTTCCTACTCTTAGTTGGCTGATGCACCTTATTTTTTTTCAAAATTTAACCTATATGTTAAATATGCTTTATGTTTGAGTAGGCTAAAACTGCAATGATCGGTATATGGGGTTAAAGTTTGAATTCAGTGCTCTATTGATGTCAGTTGAGAAGTTGTGGTTCAATATCTTAATTATTTTGAAAATATTAATGGATAAAATACTAAAATGAAATAAAATTAAAATACTTTAAACTAAATTAACTAAACTTTCTTTGTTAAACAATTTTTTCTACTTCGTAAATGAGTGAGACTTACTGCTACTGGTACAATTGCGTCAAGTCTGGCAAGAGATACAATGAAGTTATTTTCATACTACCTTATTATTCCTACATATGAAAACCTTTTTGAATTTTCTAATGAAATTCAAAAGGAAGCCATGTATTCTAGGATTCTATGGGAGTCCAAAAGACAGAGGACCTCCGTGACGCAAAACCGATCACAGATAATGTAAATGAAAAGTTCATCACCAACTTCTCCACTGATCTTTTGATCACAACGGCTTGTGCGTACTCCTGTCAATAATCCGAGTTCATTTCTATTAAGGCACTTGGCCTACAGATTGCTACATAATCTAGATATAATTATATATATATATATATATATACATTTTCATTCTCATCGGTTTATTTTTTATGAAGTGTAGTAGTGCTCTATGGAACATTATACAATAAAATATAAAATCTTTTAAACACATTTTTATTAATAAATCTTCGAAACCTGCTTCGTGTGCAAATTCAAGCCCTTCTGTATTTTAAATTTTATTTTAGCAAACAATAGCCAATAAAATCTCAATAAATTGTATATATTACCACATTTGCCAGTATCTTGAGTTCAACTCGCCAACAAAATAAATTTAGAGATCCTGTTTCCGATAAGAGAGCAGAACTAAAAGTTGTTTTGGAATTTATCTAGAGATCAAGGCATCTATTGTTTTCTCCAATATAGGAGGCAGCGGCCGCGGTAAATAACGGAACCGAGCCGCGTTCACAAATTCACTGGTAGAGGCTGGAACTGGAACACAGGGGCTTCCTGTTCTCCGTTCATAATTCACGCAGCTGTGGAACGAGAAGGGGAAAAAAAAAAATAGAATAAATTGAGTCCCCCTTCGGAGTTTTATCTCTCATCTTCTCAACATTCACAAAATTTTAGGTCTTTAATTTATTTAATCCCAGAGTCGATTTCCGGAGTGAATGGCTTCCGATGTTGTACTTATTGTGCCGACATATTTATAATCCTTATATTTTATTTTTCAATTTTTTTTTCCTCACACACTATGTCTCCTTTAATACTACTTCATAACTAGCAAGTGAAACATCATTTTGAATGTCGCCATCGCCACTTAAACTTACATGAACATTATATATATATATATATAATGTTCATGTATATATATATATATGTATATATATATATATATGTATATGTATGTATATATAGTTGATCGTAAAGATTTAAATATAAGAAGATGGTCAGGGTTGCGGTCATAAAGAAGAACAAATAGTTTAAAACTATTTTAATGTCCGACGTTTCGCCCCACTTAGCAGGGCTTCATCAGGGCTACAAAGATACAAAAAAAACCTGAGAATATTACAACAATAAATTACAATAAGGTAATTTAAGCTAGGATAGAGTTATTTACGTTAATTAGTTTTCGAGATATAGCTTTTTAAAAAGCAACATTTCATAAAAATGTTGTATAGGACGTACTAAAAGATCAGTAGTTAGTGAATTTATTTTGAAAAATTTACATCTCAAAAACCATTTGACGTACAGATGTCTATTAGCACTCACATTAAAGCTAGTTTAATGAGCTATAAAGTACTTTATGATGTTTATCTTCGTAGGAGTAATAGTTTACATGAAATTTGCTAAAATAAATTGATTTATAGTTGTTCGGAGAACTTTTCATTTGCCAAATTTATATTCATATGTGAATATCATAAAAACTACTACCCCTACGAAGATAAATGTCATAAACTACTTTATAGTAATTTAAATAACTCTCACGTAAATAACTCTATCATCTTATTGTTGTAATATTCTCAGTTTTTTTTATCTTTTTAGCCCTGCAAAGTGGTGCGAAACGTCGGACATTAAAATAGTTTTGAACTATTTGTTCTTCTTTTTTTGACCGCAACCCTGACCATCTTCTTATATTTATATGAACATTATTGCAATCCGCCTTTGATTTCAAAATTACAATTGCTTAAAAGCATAAAAGAAAGGAAATTATAGCCAAACCAATAAAAAAATAAAACAAAATAATCAATAAAAATATAATTTATTTTACGGCTGATTGAAAATCAATTAAATTACTCATTAGGTGTGAATTTTATTTTAATCCTTATATTGATTCTATTCATTAAAAATATCGTTTTATTGTCGGCGTTTCGAGCTCTATCTTATATTCAGGATAGCTATTGATTATTCTGAACATTTATTACTCTTTTCTCATTGGTATTACGATCATTAATAATTTATTATTTATATTACTCATTACCAATTACCGTACATTGTCGACGTTCCGGGCTCTAAACCATTGTCAGGATCTTATATGTATATAAACTTATATTAGATGTTTATTAACAATTTATTATTTCTATTATAGGGTTCTTTAACTTCTTCAGGATCTTACTCACAGTGATGTTTGTCGAATAATCGTTGGTTTGAAAAACAGGAGGGTTTTATAGAATTCTATATCAATCCATCTGTATTTCAATGCCACCGGTATCGCAGGTACTGTGTAGTCCACTCCCGTGTCCATTTATTAAGGTAATATCATTAGAAAATTTATAATAAATGCTTCAATAATTTTAAAAACTGACCTAAATATTTGGGCATAAATTATTAATAAATTAACATTTACTTTTCATCAGGATAACAATAAGTTTATATTATTAACAAACGTTTGCTATTTCATTGTTAAAAAAAAATGTATGTGCTAACTAATACTTTCATTAGAAGAAATAATAATTGAGTGATAATGTTATTTTTATAGCATTTTGAATTCCTTATATTTACTACTACTTCGGATTCAACTTATTATATTTTTTTTACTAATTCTTTCACTGAATACATAGAGCGGGCAAGTCAAAATTTAATTCCCAGGGCCTCCACGAAATGAATGGGCCTCAAGTCCTCATTTTTAAAAATTAATTTTATCTATTTTACTGTCAGATTCTAATCCCTTGACAATTAACAGTTTCACAGTCCCAATATTGCGGGTAGAGTTCTGTGACACTCAAAATGATCGTCATTACACTTAATTAAGACTTTAAAGCTTGTTGAGACTGATTCAGTTCCAGTTCCAGCGCCTGAGTAACAGTTACTGACCAGTCCTTTATCTCCAGGGGCACTTACCGGAGCTCCGGAATTGGCCTGTAGATCACTGGCTAATTCGACCGAGTCTCTCTTTCTTCCTGATGGCCTATTTATTACCACTCCCTTAATTGGCAGCAGGATATCTTACCTGTCTCAAGGTGTTACTGGCCTTATCCTTATTGTCTGTTGGCCAGTGCTAATGTTGAGGATTTAACTTGAGAATTCTAATAGCAATAGCGTTAGTGTAGTTGCGTCCTTATGTGACGAACTAGGAAAGGGTTACTGGTTATCATACAATTTACAATGTTCGAACCAGCGGGGTAAACTTGGAATTATTTCTTCTATCCGATAATAAATAAAAATCAATCTTAACTAACCAGTATCGAAATTTTCCACCTCCATTCTTTTCCAACACAATTTATAAGATAGTAATAATAGTAGTAATAGTAAGATAGTAATAATAGTAGTAATAGTAAGATAGTAATATACCTATATTTCTAAAAAGGGATATAAGAAACATTATTGCTCAATCCTAGGGAAAGATTATATAGGAAAGATTAACTTATAGGGTTGTAGTTGTCCCTATAAGGGAAATTAAATTCCATTTTGGCTCTGTTGAGTTACAATTCTACAATAGAACATTTTATTTGCATCTTTCTAAACTTTAATGAAAGGTCAAGATGTGTATGTTTAATACTTCTTAAATCAAAACTGCGAGGAGTGTATTAGTTTTGTTTTACTTATATTCCAATTTATATTTTTTTATTTTTGTTTTAAGATAAGGTATCTCACTCCAAACACATAACATGGCCAACAGGTCGATCGCGAGGCCAATTTGGGTTGATCGTCGCTCACTCGCAATTTGGGGTTGAAGAGTGGGTAACATGGACTTTGAGGAGATTGTAGAATACAAAACTTTCAAGCAATAGTTTCAAACTTGGTATATATATATATATATAAAAAGTTAATAATTATTAATGTTCTTTTAATGTGAGTTTGATTGACCCTTTAAATAATTATTGTTGTTTTTTACGTAGGTAGATAAGTCACATATCTGTATTTCAATACGATGTGTACTCAGCGAGCTACTGCTAGATTAGCAAAAAGTAAGTCATATTCTTTCATGATATATTTTCCTGGCCAAAAAAAACAACGTGAAAGTGAAATATTGAAATCAAATTATCAGCCATACTGTGCAGCTATATAACAACTTTTTCATATTTACGAACAAGTATTACAACAACTTATACATTGCAGTTGATAAAAAAATTAAACTGCATTTTAAGCTAGTTAAAATCTATTTTGAAAACGTCGGAAAATCGATTTTTTTAAGTAACGCATGTACCGAATGCTGATATCTTGAAAACTTAATAAGTGATTTAAAAAATAAAAAATAGTTTTTAACACAATATTATATAACTTATTGATTCATACCTCGCTGGAATGGTCCTGATACTGAACTATATTATATAAACATAGTATGGACCCTTTCCCTCTTAGACTACGCCTATGACAACAAGAGTCCATCACGACACACCTATAAGATAAAAAGAAGATCTTATGTACAGAAAAGTTGGCCACCCCTATCCCCTGGTATATGGGTTCGTTTTTCTGCAGCATATTCTCATAATAAATTAAATGAAAATTCGAAAAATCTTTTCCAACAATTGACCATTCTTCTTTAGATGAAGAAAAGGAAACAACTACCAAGATCTTTAACTAAGAATCTCAAATCTATTAATGGTTTCTAAACTAAATTAGAAAATTCAATTCTATAATATTTATAACTTCAATGAAATAAAATATTGAGTATTCCTGGATTGGCTGCCATTTATGTGGTTCACATGGGAAAGCACTCCTGGTTCCTAATTTAGCCTCATCGGAATTTCATATTAAAGGTCAAGCGCTCATTCCTGAAAAGTTGTCTTTGTTTCCTTCCTCGTCAGCTGAAGAAATCAAAGGCACTTCTCTTGGTTTCTTTTAATGAACTGGTTTCGGAAGGCTGCTCTTGCTACTCTCTTCTGTTCCCCAAAGGTGAAGACACCCATTGAAAAAGTAGAAAGGAAAGTAGTGTTACAGGCTGAATCGGTGCACACACAAGTTGGAAGAGTGTTTTAAAAAACATTAATCAGTTAGTGTAAAAAAAAACGCTGAAAGTTAGAGAAAATATCTAATATAGTGCTGATTAATTTTTTTGAAAAAAGACTATTAATATGGCGTTTATTAAAGCACAAATACATCAGAGTTACTCGTAAAGAGTTCATTCTCACAGGAATTGAAAAATTTTAATCCGAGTTTTAAATGAATTAAAAATAAAAGAATTAATTTCCATAATTCTGGAAATATAATGTGTTTATAATTTTTTTTTCATCTCTTGTGTTTTATGTTTTTTCTTTTCATTTGTAAATTATTTTCCAAATATTACTATCTCAACAATTTTGTAATTGCAAATATTCAATACCAATACAACATTGTATGCATGTATGCTTTTTGTATGGGCACAGATTAAAAGAATATACCCCATTTCTGTATGGCTTACTACATAGGATAAAAAAATAAAATATATATTCAAATATAAAATAGGTACATCAGGACCAACCCGTTCTTCTAGAAATTTAGAAAGGGATAAATTTGGTGAATGAATTTTTTAAATAAAAAAAGTGAAATATCCGATAATTTTTTTTTTATATTTATTTATTGCCATTTACAACTGTACATTATAATAAATTTAGTAAATCTGATCTAAGTTAAATTGGATTGTTACAGGCGTGTAGAGAAACTACCCATTTGGTAGCACTCTAAGGACATTTTACATTACCTGGTCTCGTGGCCATCTTCTTTTCAGGCGCCTCGGAGGATTATCATGAATGCAAGAGGATACAAGATTAGAAACTAAAGGGTTTGAGTGGTTAGAGAGTTTATAATGGAAGGAGTGATATCTGGTTCGGGCTAGTCCGAAAATTATGATAAAATAAAAAAGTATGATAATAAGAAATAAAAATAATTATGGTGTGGTTTATTTTTATGTCATATTATCTTATTCTCTTACTCTGTTATTTGATTTTATTTGTTTGTATCTCCTTTATCTTTGATGAAGCCCTGCAACGTGGGAACGAAACAATGGCTTATAATAAATAGTTTATTTTCCATTTGAATTATTTTAATTATACTTGGACCATCTATCTACCTTTTATTGAAAAAAAAGACGAAAGAAATAATGAATTCCAACACTTATCGAGACGATATGATTCCACGCTGACGCCATGTTAGCTACAAGAATATACTGTAGGCAAGTGCTATCGAGTCTGATCCTTTAGAACCCAAAGGCAAAAAAAGCAGCAGAAAGATGTGAAGCAAATAAGACGGGGCCGCTTTTGCTTCTATTCGTGATTCAAAAATACCTACAAATTCATGGTAAACACAGAAAGTTACACACTTTTGTGTTCCACAGGAAAACAATATTGACGTCGGACTAACTACTGCCTTTATCCTTATCCTATTTTATTGGAAGGAACAAAATGAAGATGGAAGAAATGAAAGGAAAGATAAATATCAGCAAAGTTAGTAGCCCATGGTAAATTCATTGATGCCATACCTATAAAGTCACCACTTGAATTTACCTGGACATAGAATGACTTTAGAATGAGTGCATATTATAAACGTTAATTTATAATTAAACTGCTTAAATTAATTGGCAAGACTTGAAATAGTTTACGTCCAATTTATAGAACTATAAAATATACAATCCTAAGCCAGAGTTAATTATACTTTACTCCGACCTATCTGGACCTACGGACTTGAACTTTGGGGAACAGCTAAACCGTCGAACATCAAACGTATCCAATCCTTTCAATCCAAAATCCTTAGAACCATAGTTAATGCACCCTATTACGTTTCCAACAGAACACTACACCATGACCTACTTTTGTTCTTGACCTCATACCAACCAAATTCTCGGAATTCCATATAAACCTTTCCAACCATCCTAATCCTTTGGTTCAAATCTTATCTAGTTCCACCCATCCCTACAGTCCACCTAGAAGGTTGAAACGGCAGTGGACAAGAGACTTATTAAAATAAATATGGACAATTGGAGTTCTGGCAATGGTCAGATTCTCCACTCAAGTTGAGTGTTTGCGGCTTTAGCGCACTTGCTCAGCCTCCACTGACTCACTACCAGTGATGCGGCGAGAGGGATGCACTGGGATCTTTTGAGCTCTGCTCTACCCCTCACACGTGGGGTATAGAGTGGGCTCAGGGTTCCTCAGGTCGATTGTGTAAATATTGTGTATTAGAGTGTCTATATTATTTTATTTATTTATTTTTCATGCAGATAGTTTGATTATGTTCATTTTGTTTATTCTTCTGTTTGTATATATTTTAAAAGATTTTTTTTTTTTTCATTTATTAATTTTATTTTATTTTAGTATGTATGAGATCATTCATCACTATTACCTATTGCCCACAACTGTGTGGCAGATTATTACCAATAAATAAAAGAATATCATTAAAAAAAAATTATTGATTCCGTTGGTTAGGGAATTCTTTTATACATTAAAAAACGGAGAGGATAAATATCTATCAGTACTAATAGAGTGCATAAGCGTGGATGCTGCTACAAGCGCTTGTCCTAATGCCACTTGATTTGTGTCCAAAACAACGGGTCGTTTCAGGCCAACTTTCAGCCAGTTCAAATGAGCCATTCCACGCTTGTACATGCGCAAAGTTTCCATTGTTTAGTAGAACCTTAACAGGTCTTAACCACCATATTTGTCCTTTAATTTTAAATTCTGCATTTCTGGATTTGTAACAAGGTGCAATGTGAGAAAAATCTCTCGATCCATCCTTCGAAATAACCTCATTCAGAATATAAAAGAGTTATAAGATGAAGTCAGTCAACATAAGTAAAAGAAATTGTTAATCCGAAAAAAATTTAATGGTGTCTAGAAAATGACTCGGAGACAATAGGTAGGCCTTAAGCAAAAAAAAACTAATTTTTGTATTGTAATATTTTATTATAAATAAATCAATAAGTTTATTAGTTTAATGTCAAGGTAATACATAATGTAATATATTGATCGAATTGTAAACAAGGGCATCGATTTGGATGCAGATTGGAAAATAATTGGAGGCTAGGAACGGCTATGAAAAGATCATTACATGCCATTAAAGGTGAATTTGAATAAGTTGGGGATCTTAAACCGCTAGCGAGTTTTTATCTTTTTTGCATTTTGGTAAATTTTTTTATTGTTTAAACGAGAAAATAATTTTGCATTTTGAAATTCAGTCTCCTTTTCTCACTGCATAATTTCCTTGTTAGAATTATCATTTTTTATAATGAAAAAATAGGGTTATGCAGTGGTTGTTTTTAACGGGACGAGAGTGTGCCCTGTTGTTACATTGCATATTCTACATCATTATTACCTAATGCACAACACTTTTTTAGTCATCGCCGAATGAGACTAATCATTCATTAATTATTAAAACACCATAAACAGTAGTCTGTGAAGGATCAGGTTGAGAACTAAACAATTAATACATTGGGAGCTGGGTGGCTCAGTGAGTAAGGTGCTGTGGGACTCTGGTTCGATAAGGCTGTGGCAGATAATTATTTATTCAGTTACTGTCGCTGATTAGATTCAATCCTATTCCGGAGCCCTCCCGGAGAAAACTTAGCCTCTTAAAAATGGGTAAACTTTTATTTTTTTAAAAATAGTTTTATGACATTGGAATTTTCCATGGAGCCAGGTACAAATTTATTTGTATTCTCTTTATTTTTACCATGGTTGGGGTCGAAGTTTTTCATTTTGTGGGACCGCCACTCTATGAAAAAATACAACGTCCCAGACCAGATTCGAACCGGCACCGCCAATAGATTTCAGAAGGATAATGGTGCCCTACCACTGACCTACGGGCGGCCCAAAAATTGGTACATTAATTAAGGAAAAATCTGGCTGTTGAAATTGATCATGAACAAATCATCTCCTTTTATATAATCTTTGTTCGAAAAACAATCATTTACAAATAACTGAACCCTTAACCCCCCATGGCTTTAAGGCTACAGAAGTAGTATTATTATTCCATAAAAATATTCTTAATATCACTACTTTCCTATTTACATATGTAATATGAGGCACTACAACTTATCACAACACTTAATGATTAAATGATTTATGCTATTAAACACAAGTCATTCATAGGAAAATACAAAAATTGTGAAGGACAGACTGACAAATACAGGTTTATTGTACCTGTGTTAAATTAACTTGGGCATAATAGCCTGCAAATTTTAATAAATGGATGTATCGGCCAAAACGTTGGACATGTATTATGTTTTAATAAAGGAGGTTGAGGCTAGTTGGATAATTTTTGTTATTATTTATAAATGTAAAATTTATGAATGATACGGATTTAGATATAATAAATTATATATAAAAACTTTTAATGA
>NW_027114461.1:185217-191066 GCF_000696795.3 Halyomorpha halys | reverse complement strand
GAGATATATAAAGAAGGATATATATAGAGAAGTTAAAAACTAAGTTTTTAAACTTGTTTGAGTTATTCTGTGACTGCACCCCCAACCATGTTCTCCTCATAAAAACTTTTATTTTCAATATCATGTGTTTATTTTATTTTTATATTATGCTGTAGTACCCTATGTGACATTCTAAGATAACAACTTCATGTACAATTTTTACTCATAAATGAGCAATTTTCTTTCTGAAGTCTACATATTCGCTTTTGGTAAGTTATAATTATTATGGGAGATCCTCATACTGAAAATAAAATTTTTATTTAAAATAATGATTTATTGTTTCGAAAAATTAAAATTTTGAAATAAACTAAATATATTTTCTGTGTAGAATTTATCTAAAAAAAGCGTTACTTTTTAGTAGGTGTATTTTAATTTATGTTGGAAATCTGAAAGATTGCAAACCAAATTAGCCCCTGTAAATATTTCAAAACCTTGTATATTATTCATTTCAATTTAGCAAACAAGAGCCTATATAATCTCAATAAGTTGTATGTATCCCCACATTTACCCGTTTCTCGAGTTCGACTCGACAACAAAATAAACACACACACTGTATTTAGTACATTTATTGAAATATTTAAATATTTCCTATGAATAGGAATGACAATGTAAACAAATCTATTTAAAAGGTTATATGAAATGATGTATTCAGAATGGATATCCGGAGGAAGTAATATATGGCTGCGAACGAAGGCTGTGACCTTTTCCTTTTAACATTTAAAACCCGACAGAGCCCTGCACCGGTTTTATTATCGCTAGCCTACACGATATATAAGCAAATAAAAAACACGCAATTAGCTGATAAGTAAGGCATTTGCGTGAGCCTTGTTCTTCATATTGGAATATATCGTGAAAGCCGTAGTTCTTAAGAATGTTTCTTTCCCTTCTTTTGGAATAGTTAAAAGATGTTGCATTGTCGAAATAATTTAACGGACGATTTTTTTTTTTTAATTTTTCGTACACATGTTTTACCTTTTCTTTTTAATAAGAAAATATTTATTGAAATTTCATTTCCTGAAAAATAGTGTTTCCTACGATTTAAAAAAATCAAATAGCTACAATTCCTTAATCAGATGTTTTTTATTTATTTTTTTATTGAGGCTGATTGTCAATCTTCATAGATTCAACTCTTTTTTTATTTATTCAACTCTCTTTTTGGTGATACTAGGTCGAAAAATATTAGACATGATCCCTGGGTGCTTGTCAGTACGCTCTAGGAGGTAAAAAATAATATTATACATAATTTTTTAAATTATCTTATACAATAAAATGCCTTTACTCTGCATGTATATAATGGTTATAATGTACTTACAAATCGATTTATTGTTTTGTGTAGTATTATCTTGTAGAATTTGAATAAAAAATTTCAGAAACTGAAAGTTGCTAACAGTGTAGTAGATCATGAACAATTTGTTTTGAAAAAATCATTTCACATTCGTTTTAAGCGTCTTATGAGAATTTGTGTTTTTTGGGGTTTTTGTGGAATCAAAAAACGAATTTGAAAAGTTTTTTTTTTTAATAAAAAATTGTTTTTGACCTAATATATAGGAAGGGGTTATTTGCTTTTGTGGTTTAGTGTGCATTTTAGCTAATTTAAATCAAATGACGTAATTTTTTATTATTCTGAATTTGAAAATAAATCGAATGGCGGCATGTTATTGACTCTTTATGCCATGATAGCTCAGTAATAACATAATTTAGCTCGACTGAACTAGTAAAGTGCGATAGAATGTTTTTTTTTTTTTTTATGGAGAAAGAAAATTGATATTCGTTTTTCGCACCATAAAAAAAACTGAAATACGAACGTAGATAGTAATCTAAAAATAATTTTTTTAGTAAAAATCTCATCATTCCTTCTTCTTCACATCCCATTCTCCGAAACTCCTCCTCATATCCTTCTACACCATCTGCATATGCTAATTAAACTTCTATTAGTGTATACAAATTAATAATTTATACTCATCACAATATATGTAAGATATATTGAACTATTTCGGAGTCAATAGTGAATAGTTGACTTGTCAGTTGTTTACTACTTAAGATGCTCAAGGTTTTGTTTTGGATTTCTCAAAAAATAACTTTGAATTGCATATTTTATTTCTATTTGAAAGAGAGCTAAAAAATTGAAACAGCCTATGGGAGGCAAAGTGTCGGAATGTCACTTTGAACACCTGGATAGATAAAGTCTTTGAAGGCATAGACTTGTTCCCAGTGTTGTAGAAATAGGACCTACAAGTCCAGCTCTGTGTTTGGTCAACGTCTAGTCTTGGGCGTGGTTGTCTGGTCCAGAAAAATCTACTTTCAATCCAACTTTTAGTAAGCTTCGATATAATTTCCAATATATTGGTTTACTTTTCTTTTCTAATAATTAATTGTAATTGTATTAACTAAATAATAGAATATTATTATTTTTTTAGATTGTTTTTTGTAAGTGATTTTTTTTTTTTTTATAAACTTGTATATTTACACATTTTAATTGGCAAAGAAAGAAAAAGGGGGACACAAACAACTAAAATGAAATTTGTTCAGCACTGCTTATAAATACATAATTTAATTTAAGCACATAAAAAATTTATCTCTCTTGTTCGTTAATCAGATAATATTGTGCAAATCTGTGCGAACAAGATTGAAAATTGAGCGCTCCTAAATCAAAATTATTTATTGAATGATAATATTTTAATATAAATGATTATTTGTAATCCTTCAACTTAAGTTCCAAAGGGTTTTATATATTAAAAATATATTATATTTCTTTTCAGTATTTTATCCACTTCTTTATTCTTTATATTATCCATATAAACTATAAAGAACCAGGCCAGGAGAGCCTGTTCGGATGATATAAAGGGTTAAGAAGTGGATAAAGGTTATAGAATAAAGTCCTAAAAAGAAATATAAAAAAGTTTTGGGTAATATTTAGTGAAAAGTGTACCACAATTATGATGATTATTTTGACAAGTGCACCACATTTATGATTCCTTGATTATGTTATTCTACTTACCACTTTTTTCATCACTTTATTTTTACTAATTTTCATACTGTATAATTATTTACTTTTGTCATTCTGTTTATATTTTCTCTTTTTATTTTATTTTTGTATTCATTGGTTGTTATCATGCTCTTCGTTCTTAGCCCTGATGAAGACTAGAAATCTGGCCGAAACGTTGATTCTATTAATAAGTTCACTCTTATTTAAACAAGTAAAACTTGTTTGTGTTTTTTACTGACTGCACCGATGCATGATCTCATCTTATATATTATCTACGGTCAACTATATTATCTTCTCATCATCACAAGTTTTTTAGAAAATAAGAAAAGCGTTTTCACTCAATAATGTAAAGTAGCACTTAATTTTAGCGGATACCTAGCAGCAACATCATATATAGTAAAATCAAGTGATTCTTATCATATTTTATAACCAACAGGAAAATTTATGTCAGGTTCCTCCAAACTACGGGTCTAATTCGTCTTTCGAGCACCTCTAATCTGGCCAGTTATAATCCCTAGGGAATCCATGTGATAGGTATAACATAATTTAAATATTATCAAGTATATATATTTTTTTGTTTATACATTCCAACTTTACATGCTCATTTCAGTTGCTCCTTTGGTTTAACTCCTGATGTTAATCTCATACCTTTTTATCTTAACCCATCATATTCTTAGGACACCCTCACAAATTTTTCAGTACTTCGAACTCACCCCGAAGAAGACCCCATAAGAGCGACGGCACTGATTACCCCCGGGACTTGGGCCCCAATGTACCCCCCGGGAGCCTTGGTCCTGACTCATCCCGATAATGGATGTCGGCTCGTCAAAGTTTCATCGTTCGCTGTCAACACTAACCCAGTTACTGTTCCTCTTCGGAAGTGTAGTTCATTGCTTCGTCGGGTGTTGATGTGGCTACTGGGAAATATTGGGATTGATTAGCTTGAGGCTTCCCAGCTGTATCTGATGTTGAGCTTTGACTCAATTAATAAATTGGTTGCACGATTAAATATTAGAAGTTAAGTTTGTTTCGAAGGGAAGGGAACCTGCATGGTCCTCGTTGCGAAGTACTGTAGTAGTTAATCTAAAACAGATCATCAAGTGAGTTTGACAAAAATAAACTTTAAACAGAATATTTTCGAGTATCATGTTTGTTTTATGTAGAGAAAAAAATTAGGGACCCCTAAAAATTATTTCTTCAGCACCAACTCAATCTTCCAACCCTCTAACTCCATTTGATAAGGTTATGTGAAAAATGAATTGTGTTCGTTTGAATTAAGTGCTTTTCCCGGCCATATTGGCTAATTTTTGGCCATATTTGTTTACTTTTTTTAGGGTTTTATAGACATCAATATCTGTCCGCCGAAAAGCGTAAAAGAGTGCCAATATGGCCGGAAAAAGTGGGCCCAAAAGCAGTTCATTCAGACGAACACAATTCATTTTTAATTATCTAACTCATAACTTATGGTCGTAGGGTGTAAAAATCCCGAAGGAATGATAGGGATAGGAGCAAAAGATCACTCTTCTTTAACACCAACCCGATTAAAATTCAATTCTTCTACCCTCTAAATCACTTTCTAGGGGTTTTAGAAATGTAAAATAGCCGGGCTGGGATGCAAAAATTTAGACCCCCAAAAATGTAACCATCTTACTCCGTTTTTAGTAGTTGTATAGTGTTAAATCTTAAAAGCATCTTAAATGTGGCAAGAATTGGAGAAAAAAGTCGAGAACCCCCTAAAGATTTGTAAAAACTCAATTTGTAGAGGTTAGTATTGTTCAAAACCGCAATAAAATGGCAGATAAAAGTGTTGAGACGACCAAATGGTGCTTTTCTAATAACAACTCAATTTACAGGCATTTTTTAAAAAACCCCTTTGGAGCCATTTTCTGACGCTGATGTACGGAGCGCGGCAGTGGTGGGCCTAAAAATACTCTTATAGTTTGCGCAATTTTTTATATTCTTATCATTGTTTATTTTATATTAATACTATTTTATTTCTTATTTTCTTTAATTTCTATATAATTTTCTTTTCACTTTTTTTTACATAATTTTAATCCTACCTTCATTTACATTTTTGTATCTTATTATCTTACTATGTCAGAATATTTTTAGTTGTTTTTGACTTTTTAGCCCTGATGAAAGGTCATTGGCCGTCATATATATATTCGGCCAAGGTCAAGTCTACAACGTGGGACAAAACGTCGGCAAATAGATAATCGCTATTTTTGTTCTCATTGGACCGCACTTCCTGACCATGTTCATAATTTAAAAAGAATTATTTATTCAATGTAAGAGGCATAATGAGGTAAAACAGAATTAAAAAATATTTTAAGTAATGAATCCATAACAGACGAATTAAACAGACAGAGGTTTCAAGCCTGTAGCGGACTGTAATTAAACAGGAGTGCCATATTTGTAAACATGGCAGCAGGACGCCAATCGGGAACACTAAATATCCCCCTGATTTAGCGAGCAAGTTTGAATAAGCGGTATATTACTGAAGCTAAGAGCTCAAATGGAATATATATCATTGTTCGCTTCGGTCCTATTACAATCTCTGTGCAGGGAAAACTTCATTTGCTTAATGAGATTCTATTTCGAGCCAGCTATTTGTAATTGCTTGCAGTCAGTTCTACTGTTATTCCCTTGGTAACAAGGGAACATTTATCTATTTTTCAGGACGACACATGTTAATTTTTAGCGAGAATGATTATCCCAACGGATTCTTTTAATTTTTTTTAAATTTTATCGAAATGATATATTCGGCCACCCTCAAAGCAATAGAGGGGCTTACACATTCGTACCATATATATAAACTAAAATT
>NW_027114461.1:177775-185057 GCF_000696795.3 Halyomorpha halys | reverse complement strand
TATAAGACTCAGTAATACATTTTATATATTATATATGCATGAAGTACAAATTTTATTTCAAGAAGGGTACGAAATAAATTTTTAGTTCAAATGATTTTTCCCTTTAATCCCATATTGAATATACTAATATTTCTGCAACATACAAATAAAACCTTTTATTAATTTTTTTTCTTGACCTCAAACCGGACTATCTCCTCCTTAATTAAACTATACAAATTTTAACTCTGTCCTATTTTCTATCCTTTAAAAAAAAAAAAAAAACATACCGTTTACTTCTCGCTTACACGGTCGTTTAGAGTAAATAGTTCTTAAAAACCCTTAAAAAGAGCTGTAAGAAGTGGGCTAACAACAAAATAATAACTCTCCTAGGCTCAGCCGGTGCAGCAACCACTGATCATTTTACTCTTTAACCTTTTTTTCAAAAATGGGCCGTTGAATCCTTTCATGGCCGTTTAATAGTAACAAATTGTTCTTCCAAGTTCTTTTTTTTGGTCAGATTAGTCTTCTGGTTTCTTACCCGCGATTTCAACACATCCCGTAAATTAATCTCCTCTTTTGTGTTTCTTATGGGTGACATCTACTAAAGTAAATAATTCAGAAATATCGTAGACACAAATTGTGAAAAGCTAAATTTTGTTTTATATCATTCATATATTTAAATCATTCATATTATTTGCTACTGTTCGCAACATACGCCGACGACACTGTAATACTTTTCTAAGATGCCGGCCTGATTACAGCTTCTCACAAGGTACAAACTCATTTAAATTTATAAAAGAACTAAAACCAGATTATAAATGTTATCTTAGGTTCTATATTTTTGTTGGTAGTTTTAAAGATATAGAGCTCCGAATACAAAATTAATTTTTTTAACGTCTTGAAACAACCACCCTTTTTTTATCCCCCCCCCTATCTATACTTGTCGGACTCATAAAGTTAGTAGTAATTAATATGTCCAGCTAATACTAGGTGTACTTCGTCAGGAGTATTTTTGTTTTAAGGCTCACTCACAAATTCAAACTAATCCTTTGGGGAGTATGTTTAATAGATCATAAATTTACACTACACACCAAAAGCCATATGTAAAATTACAAAATAAAGAATAATAAATAATTTTGGATTTTCTGATATTTACTTTCACTTACCTATGTTAGTAAGCACATAATTTACTTATAAAATGGTAAGGGGTATAATTGCTATGGTGAAAAAAATCTGAATCTTCGTTTTCAACGGTTTTTACACGTTGCTAGATCTATTGATCCCAAATAACTAAGTTTAGATAAATGTTATCAGGCTAACTCTAAAACGATAAGTTTTATGAACCTTAAATTACTTATTATACCTGGGATGTTTCAATGTTCAAACAAGGTTGGCCTGGAAACCTTATAATGTAGAAATGTTATTTGAGTGCTACGAATGGTTAGTTTCTCTAAATGTCGGTATCATGCCATTGTAATATAACATCACATTTACTTGATATATTTCTATGTAAATATCAATAAAGAAATTTTAAAAATTTATTTTTACTTTGGTTATCCTCGTTATAATAAAGAACAATAAACGAGTATTTAATATTAGGTAGTTCTTATCTTGACATAGTCAGATAGAACGTAAATGCCAAATTTTTAAATCTTTTCTCTAAAGTACCTGTAATTTTGTTCATTTGAATTAATTAATCATCTCTCATTGCTAGATTCAATACTTAATTTGTAAATATAGAATTTTAAAATTAACGGTTCTATGTTTCCATGATCGTTATTACAATAGTCATATTTTACATTTACTAAGTAAAAGACAGGTATGTTTTATGTATGAAATATATTGTGTGGTGGATTATTGCTCTCCTGAATAATAAAGAGTTGCCGTTTTGAGACCTAAAAGAATTAATTTAATTTTAAAATTGGATGGCTCCGTCAGTCTGCCGGTGTACCTCAGGGTAGTATCCTCGGTCCTATCCTTTATACAGTTTTCACAGCTGACATCCCAACCCATCCTAACACTATCCTCACCACGTATACCGATGACACATGTCTATTCTCAGTGAACAATGATCCTTACATTGTATCCTAAACTCTCCAAGCCCACATCACCACCCTTGAAGAATGGTGCCAAAACTGGAGGATTAAAATTAATTCAATAAATCCTGCCAAATCACATTAGGCTATAGTGAATGTAGCCATTCGAAAAGGCATTACATTTACTATTTACGATGTTATTTTCGATTTCCATTCTCTTAAACCGGTTAACTGAAATCATTCCGAACTTTCAAAAGTTCAAAAAATTGAAATTCAGAAATAATTTATTCACAGTATTTTGAATTTTACTTTCGATAAACTTTCATTTGGTTTTTAGCTAATGAAAATAACATATATAGTATGGTTATATGTGAATATATCGTAGTGAGAATATATATAACATTATACGTGAAATATATTGTAAGGAGAAATATTGTCATCACGTGTAATAAAGAGACTTAAAGTGTTCATTTCATTTAAAAACTTAAATTAGCTGGTCAAAGATATAATTTTCTTAAGGTCATAAACATTTAGTGAAATAATCTTGCCTATAATTATTAAACATAACCTTCACCTAAAAATATTTTCATATGTAGATATTAGTTTTAATCATACCTATATATTTCATTATAATAATAATAATCAAGAAATAGTTTATTCACAGACTTTGGAAATAAAAATATATGAAAATGATTGACAGTTCAATTAAATCGTTATATTTCTTGTTTTTAAATTTTATTTTACATTATTTTAAAATCTGAATAGTAAACCTATTTACTAAATAAAAACAGTTTCGATTCTGTTTTGGTTCAATCCCGAAGGAAACTGGAGGAAGCACACAGACTGCATACTAATGTAGGCTTGTGACATCTCGGCATCTCCGGGAAACTCTTTTAGGAAGACTCGAAGGGAAGGGTTAGGATTGTTTTCAAAGTTTATTCTTTTGCTATTCAGTTCTATTGCATTGTCACGTTTAGAATGAAGATATCTTGATGTTCACTTGTACGTAGTTACCAAATTTTATTAATAATTTTCTTCTTTTTTGGGGGGGGGGATGGGGAGGGTGGTTGGTGAATTTTTTAAGTATCGCACTTGGAGAACTCAATTAGAGTTTACCACTTACGAACCTCAAACTTTTCAATAAATCTTTCATAGATCACGTTCTCTTTGATCGATGTTCAGGCTTTCTTTTTGTGTATCCTCCCGTTGATGTCGCATGACTTTTTTCCGTTGTGTATTACTTATAATGACTTGATCCACTTCTTCGCTCTAGATTACGTGACGCTACTCATTCTTTCTGGTTTCCTCAACTTTCATGTTTTTCCAGGAATCCGGCAAAGCTAAAAGAGGATGATATTGTTTTAAGGAGTCTGTCATAACCTCCTCATCTGTAGATACGTAACGATTTTTGGAAACGGCAGGACCGATTTTCGAGTTTTGCAACTCAATTTAATCTGTGAGATCCAGTGAACATTTTGATACAATGTGCATATTATATTCCGTGCTCTTGTTTTTCTGCCTATTCTCTCTACCTGTCCTTTTTCAATATTTTTTTTTATGTTTTGTGCATCCTTCATTTTAGGGTGATCATTTAACAGATCCCCTGGGAATATTTTTTCTTTGTAAGAAGAAAATGGTCGGGGGTGCAGTAAGTAATAAAACACAATTAAGTAAAACTTATTTTATTTGTGCCGACTTTTCGGCCTAAATTTTAGGCTTTCAAAACGAAAAACAGAATAACAAACATAAGAAAATAAAAAAAAAATTGAAAACAAAGAAACAGACAAAAAAATAAGAAGTAAAAGAATGATACTGAAAGATGATAAATATAATATTTGTAATAAAAAAAAGTGAAAAAAAAGGTTTTCAAGTGAAGGGAAGGAAAAGAACTCCTTACCGCTGAAACTTTGGCTCAAAATAATAAAAATAAATAATTTATTTTATATTTGAGATATTTCGATCGCACACGGACCATATTCCTTTTATTAAAAGATAATTATATTTCTTCTAATATCTTCAAGTACGATTCAACATTTAATATAATATAAATCGAACAAAAATAGTTATAATGAATTTTATAGTATTTATCATATTTCTCTAATTATATATAGCATTTAATGTATCAATCAAGGCAAAGTCAATTATTGTCTGTTTTTCTTTTATATCCTGAGAATATATAGTTTTTTTATTTAATTCGTATATGAACATGAAAACATGATTAATAGAATGTATGATATTTTCATTTATTAATAAGCACAAAATAAAATTTCTCTGTTACACAATAATATTAGAACTGAACGCAATTGGTATTGCAACCAATTTTCAATCGCAATAATGATCAATTGCAGTTTATGAATAATTTTATTGTAACAACGTTTGTACGATCCATTGATAGATCTGTTTTATCAATTATTGTTGCATAATTTAAAAGCTATTTCATGCTATCGACGTTCATTTATTGTTACTTTGTTTGAATTGTATTCCCTTTGTTTGTTATTTGTTCCGCTTGTGTTACTTTGTTTCGCCTTTTGTGTCCTCAGTTGGGGCTGTATCCACAGCAAAGTGTGCTTTTGAATAATGAATCAACCTTGGCAGTTTGTGTTGGAAAAAATATGCTATTGTTTTCTTTATTTTTTCACGTTGGAAATTATTAAACTGATCAGTCCTGTCACTTCTCCTGGTAGAGATGCCCGTGGTGATATTAATGTTACCAATACTTCGTTATTCAACACAAAAACAATGTATATGTATATATTTCTGTTAAAATAATAATATATCTTTATCCTCGATTGTAGGAAGTGATGAAATATCGTCTTGTATGGAAATTTTATGTATATTTGATAAAATATATAATTTACGTTTTGACCTATGTAGTATTTCTTCTTCAGGACTACACTAAAAAATATACAAATGTAGAATTCATGTAAGGGTAAAAGAGTGATATTGAAAATTATAACATAAGAATGTAAAATTAATTGTTTGTAAACTAGTTAAAACTTTAAGTAAAATAGTAAGGATAAAAAAAAATTAACTAAACTAAGTGATCAAATACATCAAAATATATAAAATTGAAAAGATTTATTAATCTAATTTAATGAGAAAACATAATTGTTATAAAGTGGTATGCGGTAATAGATAAATTATTATCACAGATTACATTTTCATGCCAGGAAATGTTTTTTTAACTTGTAACGAATTTTTCCCAAAATACATACAATTCCTGTATTTTTCTTTTATCACCTCGCAAAATTGCATGCAGAATTTTAGGAGAATTGATAATGTATATACAAAGATAAGATGGTTGAGGGTACGATCAATATAAAACAGAAATAAGTTGATGTAACTTATTTAATCGTGACAACGTTTCGGCTAGAGTTTCTAGCCTTCATCAGCTCTAAGAACAGAACAAGATAACTACCAATGAATATAAAAAATAAAATAAAATGAATAATTTTACAGAATGGAATTGATAAAATGAAGTGATGAGAGAAGTGGAAAATAAAATGTATCCATAGGTAATTGAACAAGTAGATAAAATTACATAATTAAGGAAATAAAATAAAAATGCGGTTATATAATGCAAAGAAGTATGAATATATTAGTTATTAATAATTTAAAAATTAAAATATGGGAAAAATAAAATTGAGAGAAAGAAAATATATGTAATGTAATGTATAATAATTTATAAAGAGGCAAAATATAAGTAAGTTTAACAAAAGAAATGAATAGAAAAAAAATATATTGTGAAAACAACAATAATAATATATGATGAACATAACTAATAACGTGGGTAAGGAAAATTGAGAAAAGGGCTGGAAAAAATTGAATATATGTGTGTGTGTGGGTACGTGCGTGCGTGCGTGCGTGCGTGTGTGCGCGCGCGCGTGTGTGTGTGTGTGTGTGTAAAATTTATGTTGAATAAATAAAAAAAATAGTTATTTTCTCTGAGATATGCTGAAACGAACTGATGTAAAATAATTTGCATTAAAATATAATATCTGATATCCCTTCTGAGAAAGTAATTTGATATTCTCGTAGCGAAGGTGATTTCCATGTGAGTGATGGGAGTAGAATAGATGAGGAGTTAGTTGTAAGTGCGACATTTTTCCCCCATTTGAATGCTAATTAGTTAGAAAGTTCATTAGCGATTTACATAAACCTTAGGTCACGTTTACCTCGATCCAGACCTTGTTCTTCGTTAAAGGCATTCACGTGTTCCCTGGACCGTTAATGGAAACTAGTTACTAATTTATCAAAGTTTCCGAATCGGATAATGGATTATTTTTATTAATTAATCTAAATGAAACTTTTAAAAAATATTAGCGTCATTTAATAAAACATATTGCATCAATTTTTAAGGTTATTTCAAATCCTTTTTTTTTTTTTTTACCACTGTTACTTCCTTGATAAATACAGACCTATGAAGTAAAATAACAGAAAAAATCTTTGTGTACAATAGAAAATAAATAAATAGAAATGCAATATGACTAATCACAAAAAATAGTTTAGTTTTTAAATATACAAAAATAATACTATTATGGCTAAATTTTTCACAGTCTTAAATTACAATCTATAAAAATGTCTTTAGGTAGAAATTCAGAAGAAAAAAAACATTTAAAAAATAAATTGTCCATGAATTACAGATAATTAACCTATTTTGGAATTAACAAAATAGAGAAAATAACTTATTAAAGTAATATAACATCTGTAATAAAGTATTCTTCTTCTTATTTTTTTTTTTTTTTGGATATGATAGGTGCTGTAGCTTGAATTGAGATGAGATTGTGCCAGTTTTTAGGTCATTTCAAAGCCTTGTTTTTTTGCTTATTTTATTTATTTATTTACCTCTGTTATAGCTTAGAGAAATAGCAGGAGGGGGGGGGAGGAGAAACCTATTAAGTAAAGCTACAAATAAAATGTAAGTTCAATATGGGAAAAAAACAAACCAAAAAAGAAAAGAAAAGATGAAAATTAGAAAAAGGTTGATAAAGAATAAAGAAACTAAAATAGAACTTACTAATAAAAACAAACATAGTCCACGTTTCAAGTATACAAAATAATATTATTTAAAATAAGACTATCTGAAAAGACAATCTATAAAAATGTCTTTAGGTATAGGAAATATAAAAAAATAAAAATAAACTGTTAATAAATCAGAGCTAATTATTATATTTTTTATTTAATATGTATTTATTGTTGTTGTATACTATAGTTGTAACTGTACTTCACATAAGTGAATTACAGTTGATTTTATAATTACAAATTGC
>NW_027114461.1:175462-177517 GCF_000696795.3 Halyomorpha halys | reverse complement strand
TTAGAAGTTTTTTAAATTTTATTATTTTTAAAAATATATTATTAAACCTTCCTCGAACATTAATTATTTTCCAATTAGAAACTAATTTTAATAATCTTAATTAAAAGCAAAGCTAGCTTGTGGAAAAATAAATATATTTTATAAGTTACTATATTTATCGTTAAAAATATAAGGATCAATATTTTTTACTTGTTCTTAACTGATTTAATATAATCCCCTCCCACTTGTTAACTGATAAGGCAATATAGTTCAATCTAGTGCTGCATGGGCTTTTGCTGTTCCTGGCATTTCAAGCTCTTCCATGATATCTTACACAGGCTCACTCTAACAATGTTCTGTTTTTAGTTCGTTATTATATTTTGATTTAAAGTTTGTTAATATTAAAAAATACCTTCCCTAATTTTGTGTTTTTTCTGTTTGCAGGTAAGATGTCTGGATGTTACTTGCTGCATAATTTATGGAGGTATATTTTTCTATTTTCTATTGAATATACAATTCACGTAATGTCTTTTTCCTTTCAAGCATAAGTTTTGATATTTTTAAAATAATTTAGATGCACTATTTCCTGATTGGGTATGATGTACCAACGTTTCCCAAAATGTTATCCGCGGATCCCTGAAAATTCAAGCACGATGAAAAACGTTCCAATCCCTCTGGATGACTTTGGGAAATTATTTTTGCCAATATCGACACAAATTACAATGAAAATATTTCATAATATTCTTAAACCATAAATTGTAAAAAAAAAATCTTTATTTACACGGTCAACATTTCCATTTATCATTGTTTAATCTTCTTTTTTTTTTTACCCTCTTCTAATGTGAAACTAAGACGTCAAAATTTTATAAAGTTTTATTTATTTTCTTAAATTTTATTTTAAAAATTGTAGAATTGGAGTACTTTTTGTTGCAGGCTCTTCTATTTAAGATTTCTTCAAATCAGCGACCTAACTCTCTAATTGAAAAATAAAGTTATCCAAATGAAATAAACTAATTGAATTGATAGAATAGTTTAAAAACTAGTGGATGAGTTACTCGTTCTTTTTTTATCCTTCTAGCTCTAAAGTATAAACAGCCTCCTTCCTTTCTAAATACCACGTGACTAGATGTCCTGAAGACTTCTAACTTACTATGGGAACATCCTTCCCTTGCTATTCTCCTTCTAAAGGAATTCCTTCCTAAGCCGAAGATGTCCTGGGATCGACACTGAACTAGTTCCCACAGCACAACCTTTATATCATATATTTATTTAACGGTTTCTAAACATAGTAGGAGGCATTACATTGCGTTTCACAAAGATCTATATTTATGTCTTTATTTAGGTTTGAGATGGCGGTATATTTCAGCATAAGGCATTGTACTCTACCGTGGTTGGTCATCAAATAATTGTTTGTTTTTTTTATTATAATTTTTTCTAGCTATTAAATATACCAGAAATTATAAACAATCACTATACTTTAAAAAAAGAAAAGGCATAATTTATGCGTGTGTTTGAAGAAGAAGGTCTGCGGTCAATAAGAAATGAAAAAATAGTTCTCAAATATTTATTTATTATCGTCGTTTCGACCTACATTGGGGTCGAAACGTAGGAATGAAACGTCATCATGGATGATGTGATTGGAGATCTAAACAAGGGACTTATAGTGTAAGAGCCGTGAAGAAAAAAAGGCAGTTATCTCACCCCAATTTTTGATTACTTCAATAAAAACTATGTATGCAAAACTGATAGTCAAAACTGATGAGTCTGCCAAGTATAGATAGGGGAATTAAAAAATGGCGGCTGTTTCAAAATCTTAAAAAAACATTGATTTTTCATTCGGAGCTCATCATCAAAACTACCAACAACACTAGAAAGTCTAAGAGAACATTATTTTAAGAAGAGTAAATTTGCTGAAATATTAGCCCTAATAGGGCTATTTACGTCCTATAGTTCTCGAGATATAGTTCTTTAAAAAGCAAAATTTCTTAAAAATCTACTGAAAGATTAGTAGTTAGTTAATTTATTTTGAGAAATCTATATCTCAGGAACTATGTGACGTACAGATGTCTATTATCA
>NW_027114461.1:173064-174857 GCF_000696795.3 Halyomorpha halys | reverse complement strand
CAACATTTTTATGAAATGTTGCATTTTAAAAACCTATATCTCGAAAACTATTTAACGTAAATAACTCTATTAAGACTCATATTTTAGCAAATTTACTCTTCTTTAAATGACGTTCTCTTAGGTTTTCTTGTGTTGTTCCTACTTTTTAAGATATAGAGCTCCGAATGAAAAATTAGTTTTTTTTTTATCGCTTTGAAACAGCTGCCATTTTTTATTCCTCCTACCTATACTTGGCAGACCCATCAATTTTGACTATTAATTATACATAGTTTTCATTAAAGTAATCATAAATTGGGGTGAGATAACTGCCTTTTTTCTCCTCTTAGGATCTTGTACTGTTAGTACTGTGATGGGTAGTGATCAGACGTATGATGGTAGACTAGGAGAGGCATGTGGCATCACCAATTTCTATTAAAATGTTTTTTGGTGTTGTTTTTTTTAAATATTAGACGCGTGTCCGAGAGTTCTTGATAATGCGCCCTAGGAGCCAAGAAAAAAATAGTTTTTTTTTTTATTTTTAGACATTTTTATGTTAACACATTTTGTCCTTGGACTGTATGGTATGTGATAACATAAAAAAGTCTAATTTTTTTTTCTTGACTCCTAGAACGCATTAGCAAGAACCTTTGGACACGCGTCTAATATTTTTCGAAATAGTATCACTAAAAAATATTTCATTGAAATCGTTGACCCCACGTGCAACACCGTTCCTTGTAAGTATTGGTCTTAAATTGGTTGGTGGAAATCTAAAGACTTGACTTTCATAAGGACTGATTTGCGTAATTCAACATTCACCGGTGAATTAGGTGAAGCTAATTTATTATTCAAACATTTGTTATCTTTCAAACGATGTTTTTCTTTTGACATTTACTGGAGATAGTTGAAATATACAAATTTTGGTCTTTCTTAGCAGCATATATTGATGAGAAATAATTTCTGTTTATTGTGTAATATTGTAATCTGTCCCAATCAGGGATATTTAGGATTTCATTCAAACCATATTTACAAATAATATTAATTAATTCAAGGATTAACACATAATAAAGAAAATTATTGTATATTTTATTATAAATTATCGATAATTATTATTTATTTTGTTGGTCGGGATTGATTGGTTGCAGCCTAGATTTAAAAATATTTAAATAACTGTAATTTTAAAAAAATTAATAAAAGCATCCTATAATAATATTTTTTAAAAAACTAATCATGGGCTAGAAAAAAGAAAATTATTTAGAAAAGCAAATAATGAAATTAAAAGATAACAGGGTAGAATAATTTATGGAGAGTTAGCAAAAAAAGGATAATTACATTTTCATTTAATTTTTTTAATCAAACACTTACAGAAGCTATCTCTTTAACATTTATTAAGTGAATTTTTACTGTTGGTGCAAACCCTCTATTTTTTCCTTTTTAATGATTTCAATTCAAATTATGATGTTTACATTAACTTTTAGACCAAATTAAAAATAATATTCTTTTTTTTTATAATAATTTATTTTGATCGATTCTTTTGCTTTCCTTCATTTTGAAAGCCCTGCAAAGTGAAGCGAAATGTTGGCTCATAATAAAAGTTTATTTACTGATTGAGTTATTTTGACCGCATCCGACCATCTCTTCCTTTTCTTTATAATTAATTTCTTAGCGATAGTAGTTTTCAAGATATTTACCGAAATTTATTGGCCAAATTTGTGTTCCTTGTTATATGGGAAAAAACATTGTTTTCTTTGAAAAAATGTTTCTCGGTTAGTGCCTAAACAGTGGCAAATTTACTCTGTCATAAATAAATATAATAT
>NW_027114461.1:170079-172879 GCF_000696795.3 Halyomorpha halys | reverse complement strand
ATATTAATGTATGTATATATAAAACTTTATTATATTTCTTTTCAGTAACTCATTTATACCGTTTATCTACTTCTTTATATTATCATTTCAGTCTCCCCTATCTATTATGTTGTTCTAGAAATAAAAATTATATTGCACCATAATAAATTTTTTTTTTTTACACATTTACTTACACGAAATTGGATATTTAAATATATATACACTCACTTCACTAATTGATAGCCATTTACATATCTTGAATGTTTTTGAGATTAAGTAAAAATTTCTTAGTTATTGTTCTTATTTTTCCCCTTTACCTTATTATTAATTTGTGAAGATATGTCATTTTAAATTGAAAATCGTTTATATATTTTTCAAAATTAATATAAGTCTTATTTTTTTAAAGAGTAATGTTTTATTTTTCATTTGTCGTGTTTTCAATCAATGTTTTGCCTAAAACAGTTTTTACAATTGAAAATCATTTTTATTTCAAGTGATTTTTGACATTTAAATGTTATGTATTATATTTATAAATTAAATTGTACTTTTTTCTTTCTGTCCATTTCTGACATTTCTAAATTTCAGTGCACTGAGCTTTGCCTAGTTATTACTTTAGGGATTTGTTTAATACCCTTTATCTATGTTGTTTATTGATGTTAATTTTGTCACCTTACTATTTTTTTAAATTTATTTTATTTATTATGTCCACATAATGCAGTCCAACTCCTATGGAAATTAAGGTGTAGGATTACAAAAAATTGTTTATATTTAAAGTCCTAATATATAAATAAGTAAATAAAATATATTTATATTATATCAATACATTTACACCATCCTTCCTATATATGGTATAAAAGTTAAATTTCATAATATCTTTGGGTAAACGCAATACATATATTCCTTAAATCATAGACACAATTAGAAAACAACCGGAGTGAGTTAATTAAATATTATGTAACTAAAAATTCCAGGGCATAGCAACGTTTCAATATCGCCCACTCGGCGCATCAAGGCCTGCTATATAAATTTAAAAAATAATTATTTCAGGCTGCTGCGGAGATTTCGTCATCTGATGATAATTCCTCTGGACGGAGCCTTCGAAACAATGCCATCTGGATTTCTCCTCTAGAGGTCCGGAGAGGAAGTAATGTTACGTCGTAATTACTGCCACGAAGTTCTTAGGGATACCATTCAATTGGTGAGTTTGTCACGCGTTTTAGCAAGACCTTTCTCTAGAAAGTGATTATGCTGGCACAGGTCTGCTGGAAGAGTTTGTAGGCGTCCTTTCTGCTAAATGGTACGCACTGAAGAATTATAAAGGTTAAAAAAAAATACTCTGAGCCTGTATATCCTATTGGAAAGGGGACTGGAAAGCAATTCTAAATGCAATTTTTTTTATTATATTGTTATTGTGTAATATTACATTCTATCATATTTATAGACAACGATAACAGGGATTATAGTGCTAAACTAAATCATAACAACATTAGAAAAAAAAAGAGCGTATAATAAATAATAAACTTAAAGTGAAATAACCTCATGAATACTATCATTCATATGTACTATATGTATAATTTCAAATTATGAAGAAGATGGTCAGGGGTGCGGTCAAAAGAGAACAAAAATAGTAAAAAACTAGTTTTTTGCCGACGTTTCGTCCCACATTGTAGAACTTCATCAGAGCTGTACAAGTTTTGAGCTATCGAGACTATTGAAAGTCTTACTTTATTTACTTAGAAAGTCTCGATAGCTCAAAACTTGATGAGCCCTGGTGGGGCGAAATGTTGACAAATATAAAATAAATAGTTGTTAACTATTTTGTTCTCTTTTGACAGCACTCCTGACCATTTTCTTCATTCATATTTACATTCATTCTGGGGAACTCCAAACCGGGCTCTTCTCCCCACTTAAAGAGGAAAGTGCAGGACTCCGGAGATCCAGGCGCTTCCCCCTCAACTTGTCCCCACAGGGCAGTTGGGGCATATTAAATAGTTGAATTAATATTGGAGTTTTTTTTCATGATTTAAATTTCTGTCGAGGTTTGGCTAAATTTGAAACTAGGAAGCAGAAAATACAATTGCATGAAAATCCAGTCTCTAGTGAGAATACAGAATCAAAACAATGTATACAAATCTGGAGCAAACTAAAAAATGGAGGAACAGTGTTTTAATTTGATTTTGTAATACGATTAACTTCAAACCTTAAAAAAATAACTCATGAGGAAAATCTATCTTACATCCAAATAGTCTAATTAAGCTTAGCCTTGAAAAAAAAAAAATACTTAAAAAGTTAACTCATAAAGAAAAATCTATCTTTCAAAATAGCCAAAAACAATATATTTCGTACATTTCTTTTTTATACTAATATATTATCAGTACAAATATATACACACCTACATGACACATTATCGCAATGGTGATCATGATAGTGCCATTGGAATAACTCTACATACTTTACAGGCCGTGTCCTATTTAAGATACGAGATAGGGCTATGGTAGAAAGTACATTATGTATCGGCTACATTCGTTTTCTCTACCTAAGGGAGTTATGCAAGAGGCAGAAATATGCGGCCAACTAGCCTGAATAAATAATGAGCTTACGTGACATTAAGTCCTCTCCCAATGTTCCAAGCTGCCATTTTTCGTCCTTTAATCCGACTGTATGTCACCAAGCCTGTACAGGTATAGTTTTAGACGGACATAAAAACTCTTTGAGATAGCTTTAGACAAACACATCTCAGAGTTTAAGGAAATTTTTTACCAATTTAACATTACTACACACTTTCATTTTACTATATTTTTTATCGTGTTTGTATATAATA